>NC_092744.1:84069055-84229055 GCF_047496795.1 Chiloscyllium punctatum
TTGTTCCACAGAGAGGACACAGCAGACATGTGGAGACTGTTTAAGGAGCAGTTGTTGTGAGTGATGCACAATTGTTTTCCTCTGAGACAGGTAAGGATGGGTAAGATTAAGGAACCTTGAATGACGCGAGGAGACGATCTTCCCGTCATAAGGAAGAAGGCAGCTTACGTAGGGTGGAGGAAGCCAGAATCTGGCACAGCTTTAGAGGACTAGAAGCTTGTGAGAAAGGAGGTCAGAAATGGATTGAGGAGAGCCTGGACGGGGCTCGAGAAAGGCTTGGTAAGAAGGATTAGGGAGAACCCAAAGGCATTTTACTTTATATATGAGGGATAAGAGAATGATCAGAGAGAATGTAGGGCTGATCAGGGATACCGTAGGGAACTTATGCGCGGAGTCTGAGCAGATAGTGGAAGCCCTAAATGAGTTTTTTTGCTTCGGTTTTCACTAAGGAAAGGGACCTTGTTGTGAATGATAACTTTGAGGAGCTGGGATGCAGGCTTGAACAGATCAATATTGATGAAGTTGATGTGCTGAAAATTTTGGAAAATATTAAGATTGCTAAGTTCCCAGGGGCAGACCAGATTTACCCTAGGCTGCTCTTGGAAGCAAGAAAAGAAGGTGCTAAACCGCTGGCGAAGATCTTTGCTTCCTCACTATCCATGGGCGTAGTCTGGAGGATTGGAAGGAGGCAAATGTTGTTCCTCTTTTCAAGAAGGGTAATAAGGAAATCCTTGGCAATTACAGGCCAGTCAGTGTTACGTCTGTGGTCAGCAAAGTTTTGGAAAGAATCCTGAGGGATAGGATTTGTGACTATTGGGAAAAGCACAGCGTGATTAAAGATAGTCAGAATGGCTTTGAGGTGCAGGTCATCCCTCCTAAATCTTATTGAGTTCTTTGAGGAGGTGACAAAACAGGTCGAGCAGTGGATGTGGGGTATATGGACATCAGCAAGGCATTTGATAAGGTTCCCCATGGTAGGCTCATTCATAAAGTCAGGAAGTATGGGATAGAGGCAGATTTCGCTATCTGGATTCAGAATTGGCTGGCTGACAGAAGGCAGAGAGTGGTTGTAGATGGGAAGTATTCTGCCTGGAGGTCAGTGTTGAGTGGGGTCCCGCAGGGCTCTGTTCTTGGGCCTCTGCTCTTTGTAGCTTTTATAAATGACTTGGATGAGGAGGTTGAGGGGTGGGTTAGTAAATTTACAGATGACAAAGGTTGGAGGTGCCGTTGATAGTATCGAGGGCTATTGTAGGCTGCAGAGTGACATAGACAGATGCAGAGCTGGACTGAGAAATGGCAGATGGAGTTCAACCTGGATAAGTGCGAAGTGATGCATTTTGGAAGGTCGAACACGAATGCTGAATATAGGATTAAAGACAGGATTCTTGGCAGTATGGAGGAACAGAGGGATCTGGGTGTACAAGTACATAGATCCCTCAAAGTTGCCACCCAAGTGGATAGGGTTGTTAACGAAAGCCAAAGCACCATATGCTTTCTTAACAGGGAGATCAAGTTTAAGAGTCGAGGTTTTGCTACAGCTGTACAAGTCCCTGATGAGACCACACTTGGAATATTGTGTCCAGTTCTGATCACCCTATTATCGGAAAGATAGAGGCTTTGGAGAGGGTGCAAAGAAGGTTTACCAGTATGCTGCCTGGACTGGAGGGGCTTGCCTTCTGAAGAGAGCTTGACTAACCTGTGACTTTTCTCTCTGGAGAGGAGGAGGAGGAAGAGAGGTGACCTGATCGAGGTATTCAAGGTAATGAGAGGAATAGATAGAGTCAATAGCCAGAGACTTTTCCCCAGGGCAGGATTGACTGGCACAAGTAGTCATAGTTTTAAGATATTAGGAGAAAGATATAGACGGGACATCAGAAGAAGGTTCTTTACGCAGAGAGTTGTGAATGCATGGAATGCGTTGCCAGTGGTGGTGGTGGAAGCAAAGTAATTAGGGACATGCATGTCCAGCAGTTGCTTACATGTGGTTAGCAGTGATTTGAGGGATGCGTAAGTTAAGTTATTTTACTTTACATTAGGATTAATCCTCGGCACAACATTGTGGGCCTGTTCTGTGCTGTACTCTTCTATGTTCTAATTGAGGTATAGAAGATGCTAAAGGGCAATGATCAAATAGATGTACAGAGGATGTTTTCTCTGAAAGGGCAACCAAGAGCAAGAAGTCATGGTGTTAAGATAAGGAATGGCAAATTTAAAACGTGAGCAATTAATTCTGTCAAAGGGTTGTTAATCTGTGGCATTCACTACCTCACTGGAGCAGATATTGACTAAATCTGAGTCGATATATATTTTACTTTTAATGGATTAAAGGGTAATGGATAGTGGGCAGGAAAGTCAAGTTGAGGCTAACATGAAATTAGGTGTGATTGTATTAAATGGTGGAGTAAGCTCGAGGGGCTCAATATGCTTACTCCTGATCCTAGTTTTTAGCTTCTGCATCTGCAGTGCGGTTTCACATGAATCAAACTTGATTGAGTTTTTTGACGAAGTAACAAAGAGGATTGAGGGCAGAGTGGTAGACGTGATCTATATGGACTTAAGTAAGGTGTCTGACAAAGTTAGATCACGTGAAATACAGGGAGAATTAACCATTTGGATACAGAACTGGCTCAAAGGTGGAAGACAGGGGGGTGGTGGAGGGTTGTTTTTCAGACTGGAGGCCTGTGACCAGTGGAGTGCCACAAGGATCGGTGTTTGGTCCACTACTTTTCATCACTTATATAAATAATTTGAATGTGAGCATCAGAGATTTAGTTAGTGAAGTTTGCAGATGACAGCAAAATTGGAGGTGCAGTCGACAGCGAAGAAGGTTACCTCTGATTACAATGGGATATTGATCAGATGGGCCAATGGGCTGAGAAGTGGCAGATGGAGTTTAATTCAGATAAATGTGAGGTGCTGCATTTTGGGGAAATCAAATCTTAGCAGGACTTATACATTTAATGGTAATGTCCTAGGGAGTGTTGCTGAATACAGAGACCTTGGAGTGCAAGTTCATTGCTCCTTGAAAGTGGAGTTGCAGGTCGATAGGATAGTGACGAAGGCGTTTTGGTATGCTTTCCTTTTATTGGTCAGAGTATTGAGTGCAGGAGTTGGGAGGTCATATTGCAGCTGTACAGGACATTGGTTGGACCACTTTTGGAATACTACATGCAATTCTGGTCTCCTTCCTATCGGAAAGATGTTGTGAAACTTGAAAGGGTTCAGAAAAGATTGACAAGGATGTTGCCAGGGTTAGAGGATTTGAGCTACAGGGAGAGGTTGAATAGGCTAGGGCTGTTTTCCTTGGAGAGTCGGTGACCTCATAAAGGTTTACAAAATCGTGAGGGGGATGGATAGGATAAATAGACAAAGTCTTTTCCCTGAGGTCAGGGCATAGGTTTAGGGTGAGAGGGGAAAGATATAAAAGAAACCTGAGGGGCAACTTTTTCACGCAGAGGGTGGTGCATATGTGGATAAGCTGCTAGAGGAAGTGGTGGAGGCTGGTAGAATTGCAACATTTACAAGGCATCTGGATGGGTATATGGATAGGAAGGATTTAGAGGGATATGGGCCAGGTGCTGGCAGGTGGGACTAGATTGGGTTGGCATACCTGATGGGCATGGACAAGTTGAACCGAAGGGTCTGTTTCCATGCTGTACATCTCTATGACTCTATGACCAAATGAGTCTGAGTAAAAATTAAAAGAAATACACAAACTCTACCTACAATTGCAAATCCTATGGCTTTTTGGGGAATTTATGC
This sequence comes from Chiloscyllium punctatum, assembly GCF_047496795.1. Lineage (NCBI taxonomy): Eukaryota > Metazoa > Chordata > Chondrichthyes > Orectolobiformes > Hemiscylliidae > Chiloscyllium > Chiloscyllium punctatum. The sequence goes on from NC_092744.1 coordinate 84,072,818, forward strand.
CTGGGTTCAAATATTAGCACCTAATTGTCAGTCCTTTAGCGAAACATGCGTTGTCTATAAGAAAGATGGGAAGAAACTAATCCAGAAACCACCAAATCGTTCACCCTAACTATACTAACCTTTTATATGTTAAATTTCATTTACCACTTAACTTGCAGATTGGATAGTTTATCTTTTTCTGTTAATGTTTACCTTTCGATCACTGATCATGTTTTAAATTCAGCCCTCGAAATTCCAAGATTGGGTTATCATTAAGGAGCATTTAGCAGGGGCTACACTCTCCATCTAAACCGAAGGTCATTGATATTATCATAAACAGAAGATACCACAAAGCAACATCATATTATTATCATCATTTTCAAAAAAAAATGTAATTCCAATTTATAAATAGTCTAGCTCCTACAAAGTTCTTGAGAATGCATTGAAGACAGGCTTCATTCAGGGAATAGGTTTCGGTGATGAGGATCACCTTTTTTTGAATGTTGACTTGAGGGCCATCAAACTGCTTTGTGTTAACTTGATGGTGAATCTTACAGCTGTCACTTGGGAGTTCCATGTGGACTGCTTGGAGTTGGAAAACAAGATAATGATTAATGCACTGGCCTCCAGAATTTCAACTTGTAAATTTTCACTTGCTTCATTTCCTCAACAATTGGGGTAAACTTGTAAATTGTTTTGCACTAACTAATGCGTTTCAGTCTTCCTAGCAGTGTGTTGATCGTCTATTTAAACATGTTTGTTTTATATGTAGGTGAATCTGGCTTGGGAAAATCAACATTAATCAACAGTCTCTTTCTGACTGACCTCTATCCTGAGAGAGTTATACCTGGAGCTGCAGGTAAAGTGCTGCTGATGTAACTTCTTTTATAAATATCATTAAACGCATGTGCATGTTATTCAAAATCCTTGAGCTGAAGGAAATGTTGGTTACAGGAGGGGGATCTAGTTTGATATTAATTTTTGAAGAAAGGGGAAGAAGAGCGTTTCTCATCAGCTGGTGTGTTAGTCTTGGATTACTGTTCTGGGCAGATCACAGAATGTTTGAATATGGAAGGAGGCCATGTGTAATCCTGCACATTTGTTTCTTTTAAATAATTATTCAACACCACCTTGAATGCCACCAAGTGACCTTCTTTCCACCACTTCCAGACAGTGCATTCCACGCTCTTTTAGTACTTGCTGTTTGAAAACTCTTTTCCTTGCCCTCTTGCTTCTTTTGCAAGAACACTAAAACTCTGTCTTATGGTTATTGATCTGTTTAGAAGTGGGAACACTTTCTCCCTATCCACTCTGACCATTGCTTTGCAAGCTATCATTATTTCCTCTTAGCTGTCTCCTCTCCAGGGAAATCAGTCCCAACCTTTTCAATTTATCCTTGTAACTGCCCAACCCCTAGAACCATTCTATACTTCCTATTCTCGTGTTGGAGGCATATCTCAGAAGGAGTTCAGTCCTGGTTTTGTTCAGGTGTGTGTGCTGTCTTTCCCCAGGAATCTAAAGTCCTCCTTTGTGCTCTGCCTTTCCAACCACACATTCGTCAGTCACGTCTTCCTATTTCTGTACTCATTTGTATGTGACACTGCAAATATTCCAAAGATCAGCTACCAGGACCTCCGAAAGTAGTAATTTTCTACCTGCTCCATAAATTCCTGTTCTCTTATTCATGTGGACAAGACCTCTGACTGTTCACTCTGCACTGATGTCATTGACCGTAGCACCAGCGAAACACCAACCCACCTTGGAATCGTGTGCCTGTCTGTTCCTATAACTGAAGAAGTCCCAATCGCTATTGTGCTTCCATTCCTCTTTCCCTCCTGTATAGCTGGGGCACCTGTGATGTCACAGCCTTTTGCTTTTGCTGCACTCGTTCAAAGATCTGTCTCCTCACCAGTGTATGAAATGAAAACAAGTTTGTGAGCTGGACCTCTCTGGGGTCATCTGCACTCTGTTTCTCTTTGCCCAAATTTGCAGTGTAGCCACCTCTTTGAGCATGCTATCAATATGGTTCTCTGCCACGTCGGTACATCTCAGTGACAGCAGCTGCATCTTAAGCTCTGAAACTGGGTGCTCCACCTTGTGCAGCCAGTGATATTTGATGCACATAGGCTCATCTAGGAAGTGTTCACTGCTCCCCACATGTCACAAAATGGACTTTCCACTTGGTCATGACCTTAACTTTTAAGTTACTCACTTAATGTAAATTGAATTACTATAATCTTACTCTTGTGCTGTTAACAGGACTGCAGCTTAGTAGAAATTAGAATTTTTTCACCTTACGCTCAAATTAGCTTCTCTTCTGGTGCTTTTAGATTCTTCCTTTATCCGTGCTAGTTTGGAAATTTTGGCTTTCAATTTTTTGCAGTTAAGAGTCCCCTAAGGCAGCTGCTCAACAACATAACAATGTATTATTAAGAGTCATTAATGCACAGAACAACAATTGGGATTAACTGGTTTCAAGCCCATTTTATAACATGGTTTTCAAATTCACTGCCCTCACTCCACAGGAAATAGAGGATGAAAGGCACCTTGGTGTGAATTTCCACAGATTCTTGAAGGCAATAAGCCACCTTTTTTTTTCAAAAAACTGTTTGAGGGCAAATGGAATATTTGCCTTCTAGTCTCGGCATTGAATACAAAAGCAAGGAGGTTATGATGGAGTTGTGTATAATACTAGTCAGGCCACAACTGAATAATGTGTGCGGTTCTGGATGCCACACAAGGGAAGGATGTAATTGAACTAGAGAGAGTGCAGAGGAGATTCATCAGGATATTGCTTAGGCTGGAGTAATTTCACTATGAAGAGACAGTAGATCAGATGGGGTTGTTATTCCTTACAGTGGAAAAGGCTGAGGGGAGCCCTGATTGAGGGGTACAAATTCTGAAGATGTTTAGACATCTTGTTGTTTTTGAAAACTTTCCCCTTCAAGGAGTCAGTAACTGGGGAACAGTTATAAGGGAAGGAGCAGGTGGTTTTGACAACCCAAGTATCTGGAAGTCCACCTAAAAGGGTGGTAAAGACCAGAACCCTGAGATATCTAAAGTATTAATTGGGCAAGCATTTGTAACATACAGGGCCAAGTGTTGGATAATGGGATTAGAATAGATGGATGTTTGACTGGCGGAGACACAATGAGCGAAAGAGCCTCTTTCTGTGCTTTGTATATTGACTCTGACTTCCCGATTGCTTGGGCTTCTGGTCCTGGTGAGATTCCTGGTTCGTACTGTGTTTCTTGTCCTTGTTGAACCACATGCTTTATCTTGGCTTCTGTCTGCTGTTCTAGCTCCCCCTCCTACAATATGATTACTTTCGACAGTTTGTGGCCTCTTTCAAGGCCATGTTTGCTCCTGGACCCATTGTTCGAAATTCTCCTCTGATTTCTTAAGTCCCATCTTTCAACTCTGACCTCAGAATTACAATATTATTCTGGGCAAGTAAGATCCCAGACTGGAACTTGTCCTTTCAAGCCATGGTTTAATTGGTTTTTGTTTATTTTTAATTAAATGGTCTGTTGCTGAAACATAAGCATTGCTGCACATTTCGCTTTCACAAGAACAAATTTATTAAGTAAAGAAACAAAGATTAAAATATAATGAACCAAACCATCTACGTGTACAAATTCAAGCATGTGTAATCTCGTTAATCCCAAATCACCTGATAAATTAAAAGAAAATCAGTTTTTGTTTCATACCCAAAATATAACTTGTACACTACTCTCGCCAGAGTTCCCGTATCTAATGTCTTGTTACATTTAAGCTCCTTGTGATTTCAACTTTTAGACTGGAATTGCAGAGAACTCTCAGTATACTCAGTTTTAAGACATCTCTTCAAGGTTGTATTCCAACACTTCTGATCTGGGACTAATACTAACTTTTCATTTGAGGTAACCTAGTTCAACTGTCCGTCCTTCTCCACCCTAAAGCCCTCCCCCACTGTCTCATTTTATTTGGCTCTCGGCAGAAAGGATCCATTTTTTCCCTTCCACATCTTTAATTTATACCCACTTTGTTTTACATCTCTGCTTTCAACACAGTTAGCAATCCCTTTATTTTCTGTATGGAGCCTCCATAGCATGGGTTTCCCTCACTGCTCCTTTGCTTGTGTCAAAAGTACAAAAGCCACCATTTTTTTAAACCCTTTTTTTTCAGTCCTGAAGCAATTGTAGTAGACTGTGATATAAACTATTTCTTTGGATCCACTTCCAAACCTCCTGAGTTTCTCCATTTTTATGTCAATTGTGGCAGTTTGATACTCCAAGCTGTGCAACTTTTGGCTGTGAGATGTATCTGGTGCCTCACTGTTTTCTGTAATTGCTCTAAAATCTGAAAAGCTGCAGTCCGTACCAAGTAATCTTGAAGCGTGTACCCAAACTATCTGATTCCCATGTTGTATAATTTTTTTTTGTCTTTGCCATAACCTTTTTTGCATCCCCCTCTCTTCCATGATGAAACATATCTCCCAAATTGAAACAGATTTCTGATGGCCTTGCCTTCCTCCTTGAGGCTCACTAAATTCTTTGAGCCTTTGGCTTTAACCAAGGCCTTTCTCCTGCAAGCAGTCTATTCGAATACTCTGAAAAAGTATTGCAGCTAATTGCAGCACGTTCCCAAGCTGGAGACCGATCACTATTACACTTAAATCTCCTATGTATTATTGTTAACAGACGAATATGATTGTCAGATCTACCAAGACAAAAAAAGTGTTTTATTCTTTATCCCATGCCCTTAAATCAATTGCATGACCTTGATGACATCTCTGAGGGCAGACTTAGTATATGTTTTGATACTGTCCTTCAAGATTTCTTTCAAATCTCAAATCACTTATCTCTTCTATGAGCTTATTATCTTTCTCCCTTTTAGTTCAGCATCCCTTGCTGTAAGTTTCTATCTTGTAGAGATAAATGATCTGTTTGCCTATATCCTTTTAACACTATTGACTTTTGTCTTCTAATTCTAATTTTTCTAAAATCTATTTGTGCACATCTTTGGAGCAAGTGGGCTCTTGCTTCAGGTTAAGGACACTGGCACAGCATCGCAAGAGCCGTAAATCAATTTGATTATACCCCGAGCTTTTCTGGGTTTCATTTGGTTATTGTAAATCCCAAATTCTCTTCATTTCTCAAAATTATCAGTACTTCTGTTCTTGTTTCTGTTAGTTCCAGCTCTCCTTTTGTAGTGTCACCAATGAGCCATTCTCTGCCAATTTTATACTCCAAAAAATAAGTATTTAAACAGAATTCCAGTCTTAAATGTGCATTACTTCAATTAGCTGCAATCAAGCTCTTGCATAAGCCCTTCTTCAGGAATGAGGAGGGTGCCCTGAAGAAGGGCTTATGCCTGAAACATCGATTCTCCTGCTCCTTGGATGCTGCCTGACCTGCGCTTTTCCAGCAACACAATTTTCAGCTCTGATCTCGAGCATCTGCAGTCCTCACTTTCTCCTACAATCAAGCTCTTCCACTGATTACTATTCTCCATATTTTTGCAGCTAATTCAAACCCATAATATATCCATCATCTTTTCCCTCATTCCATTAAGTCTCAGGCATTCCTCCAGGCCCTTATCATCTAATGTATTGACACAGTGGACATTAGGCTGTTTCGGCTTGTGGGTGAGTCCATGAATAGGGGACACCTTTTTAACATTTTAAGATGGAGATGAGGGCAAACGTTTCTTGAGGTTTGCTAGACTTTGGAACACAGTGTCAGAAGGCAGTGGACATATGGTTATTGAATATCTAAGGTAGAGGTAGATTATTGTTAGTCGGGGAGTGAAGGGTTATTGGTGTAGATGGGAATGTGGATTTGGGAACACATACTGATCAGAGCAAGGTTAAAGAGCCAAATGGTCCATTACTCTTGATTCCAATGTTCATTATGCATGGAGAAACCCAAACACTGTTAATGAAACATCAGTTTGGTCACATAGTGGCTCATAAGCATTTGTCTTTATTTCAGAGAAAATTGAAAGAACAGTCCAGATTGAGGCTTCAACTGTTGAGATTGAGGAGCGTGGTGTAAAACTGCGCCTGACTGTAGTTGATACACCTGGATATGGGGATGCCATCAACAGCCAAGACTGGTATGCTAGCTTGTTGTAAATTGCAATTGGAATGACTTTTGTGATCCAAGTTTCAACAAGCAATTGTTTAAACTTTGGTTTCTTGTGATCTGTTAGCAATTTGTAAGTGTCGTAAGTCTACATATCTAAGAGCGCTTGCTGCCATTTTTAATGGCTTGTCAATCGTCACATAAAAAGTGCCTCTGCTCGTGGAGTGATTTCATACCTATTTTATTTTCCATGGCTGTCGTGGTGTTCCTTACATTGGCACTGTCATAGAATGACATACTTGCAGCTTCTAGCAGTTTATTACTGGGATTTCTGGAATAATTGTGTGCATAATAAAATTTGATATACTGAGTAACTTTTGAAGAATTGCTGCAACAGTAACCCTGTAAACAGGTTGTAAAACACTTTGATTGCAAGTTTGAGTTTTTTATTGAAGGTTTTTGTCCCTGTCCAGTTAATTGGTGGTTGTTCTGATATTTTTCAGTTTTAAGACAATTATTTCATATATTGATGACCAGTTTGAGCGGTACCTTCATGATGAAAGTGGATTGAACAGACGACACATTATTGATAACCGGGTCCATTGTTGCTTTTATTTCATCTCTCCTTTTGGCCATGGGTAAGCATGATTCCTGGTTTGGTGTAATAAAATAATTTGTGTTCATTTTGCTTCCAATTATTGATAGAGTTCAAACTATCACTTGGACTTTTAAAGCAATGTGCAATTGTACATCTAATCTGTGGTCAGGAATGGAAAACTGGTGAATGCAACCACAAACTATTTTGGCATGAATGATTACCTGGTCAGTATTCCTGCTGAAATGAGAATGAAAGAGTCTGGTGTCTGTGCATAAAATTTAATTTTTATCCATATCACTTTGTTATACTTTCTCTTTCCATCTACCAAGCATAATTGAAGGAAAGCTGTATTTAGGAGGCACATCAGCAGTGCTTAAAATAGCCTGTCAGCAAACACTTCCCACTATCTGTTAATGGAATCATAGAAAGGATACAGTACAAAACGAGACCATTTGGCCTATTGTCTGCCACTTCTCTGCAAGAACGATTTTAGTTGGGGCCCTTTTTTTCTTTGCCTCCAACCCTATAATTTTTGTTCTTCTTCAGATTATCTTTTAATTCCGTTTTGAAAGCCATGATTACATCTGTTTCCATCACACAATCGAGGATTGGTTTCAAGACCTTTAAATATTTGCTGTGTTTATATTAAAAAAATCTTTTTTTATTTATGTTGCCATTGCTGCTTTTGTCAATCACCTTAATTCAGTATCTTATGGTTCCCAATCTGACCAGGGGGAACAGTTCATCCCTATCTAATCTGTTCAAGACCCCCTGGTGATTTTGAATAACTCCATGAAGTAGCTCTTTTAACCTTCCTATAAGTAAGGAGAATAGCCTCAACTTTACCCATATATCTGTACAAATGAAATTTCTTAATCCTGGAACAATTTTCATAAACGATTCAGCACTCCGATACCTACACATTTTTGCTGAAATCTGATGTCAAGAACTGACTACTATACCAGTTGAGGCTATGCTAGGTTTTCTGAAGGGTTCATCAGAACTTCCTTGCTTTTGTTCACTCTGTTCCCATTTATTAAGGCAAGGCCCACATGCTTTCATTGTTCTCTCCACTCGCCCTGGCACTTTTCTAATGATTATCTTCCCAGCCCCTCCTTCTAGTGCACTCTCTCCAGAATTGTATGTTTTCTTCTATTCCCCCTCACTATTCTTCCTATTAAAATGAATCACTTATGTATTAAATTCCATCTGTCACTTTTGACCACCCGTTTTACCAAAATGCCTGGTCTGTCTGTCTTTTTTTTTGAAGGTCATCTCTACTCCGATTTCATAACATTTCCTAGTTTTCTTTGCGCATTTTGAAATTGTGCACTGTACACCAAAGTATAGGTAATTAATATCAAAAGTAGGGGATTCGAACAGTGATATTTGTGATGGCTGAAGTGTTTCTTTAATCTGAAAACAGTTGTTTTCCACTGCCATTTCATGTTACTCAGCCAATGTTATATTCAAGCTGCTACTCCCCTTTTATTCCATTAGCTCAAACTTTGCTCACAAGTCTGTGTGGTGTGTTATCAAATTGTATTTGTCTTTTTTTTAAAGACTGAAGCCCCTAGATGTGGAGTTCATGAAAGCCATACACAATAAAGTGAATGTTGTTCCTGTTATTGCTAAGGCAGACACTCTTACACTGAAGGAAAGAGAGAGACTCAAAAGAAGGGTAGGTACAGTAAAAAGTGTTTGGAAATTTAGTGTCACTGTCAAACTTTATGTGGAGAAATTTGAAGCTCTATTATTAGCGTCAAATTGATGTATGGTGACAGTGCCTTAAACAGTCTCTGGGTGCCATCTTTCCATACCCTGGTCTTACGGTAATGCTTTTCTTGAGCTTCCATTCATGAACTGCTTGGAAGTTAACTGCTCGTCTCTTCATATACAAGTTGTGCAGTCACTCTCCATTTCCAGGTGCAAAGTTTCACAAGGACACTTCTATTAAATGATCATTTACAACTGATTAACATGATTTGAGAAAGAACATCCTAATATAGTAATGTGCTGAAGGTTTAATCAGCCAAGTGCAGCACATTGGACTGGACATGGTTCTGTGTCTAATTTCCCACAAGTTCCTAATTCAGTCAAACTGATTTGAAGCAATTACATAGTGAGAGGCATAAAGAGAAATAAAACCACAAGGTCACCAGTATTGTTTAAATGGAGTCTACCTACTTCCCTAGATTTTGCATTGGGAATACTGTTTAAATGGAGGGATACTGCAGAACTCGACAACACTGGGATCTGGGCATTCTGGTACATGAGTCCCTAAAGTTGTAAAGGTGGAGCAAATGAATTGGAAGGCAAATGCAATGTTGTCATTTATTGCAAGACAATAGATGTAAAAGAGATTTTTTTTTTCAAAGTGTTACAAGATGTTTGTGAGACCAACTGGAGAATTGTGCACAGTTTTGGTCTCCATTTTTGAAGACTGATGTAATTAAATTAGAATCCATTTGGAGAAAATTCATTTAAATGTTTCCTGGCATAAGAACTTGAAAGATTTGTCAGGGTTGGTCTAAATTCATTGCAGTTTAGAAGAATGAGAGGTGATTATTGGAATGTAAGATCTTAACTGGATGTGATAGGGCAGATACTGACAGGATGTGTCTCCTTGAGAGAAAGTTGAGCTAAGGAGCCTGGTTCTAAATACAGTGCCTTCCAATTAGTATGGTAATTAGAACAAATTAATCTGTGGAATACTGTGTTGGAGAGCAGTCAAGACAGGGTCATTGCATATTTTTAAGGTACAGTTAGTTAGGGAGTTTTTGTACAATAAGTCACAAGGTAAGCACAGTTGAGTTTGCAATCCAATCAAGTGACAGGCTCAAGGACCCAAGTGATCACTCCCTACTGTTTTGTGTGTGTTTGCTGGAGACTGAGACAGTCTCAAGTTCTAGAAGTGTTTCACATGTCAAGTTTGTGATCAATTGTGCTTTAAACTATCCTTATTCTTTAGTCTGAAGGGTTGGATTCCCAAGTATTTATACCTATTTATATGACTTGTATTGCCATCCACACAGATGTGCAGGAAGCCATTGTAAAGACCTGTTTATGGACTTTCCCAGAATGTCACTGTTTGGAGTCTGTCTGATTCCAGGACAAATTGAGTAGCTGAAGGCCAAAAAATCCTACGGGTGAATTGTGCCGCAATGTTTGTGGACCTCCTCACTTGGATTGAAAAGACTGAATTTGTGATGAGTTAAATGAGGCTAAGTAAGTTCCCTAGCTTTAGCTGAACAGAGTCATGAGGAAAGGAGCCTCACTTGGAAAGACAGTTCTGCTTGTGCTTGTTGCAAATTAGGTTGGCAAAAGAGTCAAAGCTAAGGATCGCTTTGGATTGATTCTGGGAAAATTGAATGCTTACATAAAGGATGATGCATAGTGTATACCTTGAAGCATTTTTTCCCAATTGGCCTAAGAGTGTGAAGCAGGTGAGTATTCCATTCTGTGGTGTACACGTTGGCTACAAATGGTGTTTAGCTGATTTGAGCCTTAGCCATTTTTTTGCAGTATGTGCCTTGAAAATGTGGTAGGTAGTGCCAAAGTGGCAATGTCACTGGGCTGGAAATCCAGAAGCTGGGACATCCAAATAAAATCTGTCACCCTTGTATGTGACTCCAGACCCACAGTATTGTGTTGACTTCTAACTGCCCTTTGAAATGACCTTTCGATAAGTTGCTTTCTTAAAGGGCAATTTAGGGATGGGCATTCAGTGCTGGTCTCGCCATTGATGTCCACAACCATGAATGAAGCAAACAAAACTGAAATCTTGAGCTGATATTATTCCAGCTGTTAAATAGATATTCAACTTGACTTTAAATGTTCTTGATTTCTATGGAGGTTATAATGGTTGCATATGATGGATATTAGATGGCTAATAGAAGTGAGAACCAGGTTGAATATAAACAGTTCAACAGGAAGATGAAGAAAGATAGGTGAAGAGAAAATTTGGGAAGAGAGTCATTGGCTTATGTGAAGAGTCTACATGTCATCTGTATCAATTCTGCAAATGGATGGATAGTAATAAGAGGTGTGGGGCCAATGTTTAGTCCAAAAAACAGAGTTTTAGATTGAGCCAGATACTGAGTCACTGTTTATCTGTAACAAGGAAGAAGACAAAGTGAAAAAGGACAGTGGGCTATGCATGGCTTGAGGAAATACCAAAAAAATCTGGCCGTACTTAAAATTGATAAATCATGAGAGCCAGGGAGATTACATAGGAGGATGCTAATGGAAGTGAGGATGGAAGTTGCAGGAGTAGAAGTTATAATTTTCCAATATTCTTTGGGTGCAAGGTTGGAGCAGAGGGCTGAAGAAGGCAAATGCTCCACCCTTGATCAAAAAAAAAGTGGAAGGATAAACTATAGGCCAGACCTTTTTAACCTTGCTGGTGGATAAGCTTTGTGAAAGAACAGTGAGGTAAGTCATTTGGACAATGGTGAATTAATTGCACAGAGCTGCAATAGATTTCTTAGGAGTAACTCTTATTTAGCTAGCATTTATTTTTTGTTGAGGGGTTTGATGACAGTAATGCCATTGTGTACAGACTTCCAGAAGGCATTTGATAAGGTCCCAAATGATAGGCTTGCTAACAAGGTTGATGTCCACAGAATAAAGGGGAGAGTAGCATCAGGGATCATTTGTTTACACACAGCTGCTTATTTCAGACATTTGGTTGTTTTAATCATAAATTTTAAAACAAATCTTTTGTATCAGAAGATGCTCTGATAGAACTGTACATCATGAGAGGAGTCCACTTGGCTGACTGTGGCAGTGCTGGCTCTGGTACCAGACACTCCACTACCGTGGACCTCCAGCGCAATAAGTATAATATTGCATGCAATCAAAGACCAGTAAAAAAGACTATCATTGTCTAACTACAAAATAAATAAGGGCATGGCACAAGAATGTATCTATCCCTAGTTTGGACTAATATCCATCGTCAAAGATGGGCACTGTTGATAGATGACATGTGTCACACATTATTTGAGGGAAGGTGATGGCCTAAGTGGCATCATTGTTGGACTGTTGATCCAGAGTCTCGGATCATGTTCTGCAGACCAGGCTTTGAACACCACCAAAGCAAATTGTGGGAATTTGAATTGAATTTTAAAATCTGGAACTAAAGAGTCTAAATCTCTATTGTCAATTGATTTACTAGTGCCCTTTAAGGAAGGAAACTGCCATCTTTACCTAGTCTGGCCTACATTTGACTCTCAACCCCACAGACATGTAGTTGACTCTTTACTGCCTTCTGGGCAGTAAATACTATCCTGGCCAGTGACACCTTCTTTCCGCGAATGAATTAAAAGAAAGTACTGAAATGCTATGGTTACTGGACCTCCTCAGTGAATTTTTATACTGGAATAGTGTTGTAATTGATCCTTTGTGGTTGGAGCGATATTTAGAATTCAAACTAATTAGATGGTATTTCATGGGCAATTCCTAACTGGTTCTTATTGATGGAGCTTGAAATTTAATAGGTTGCAAAATGAACCAATGCTACACAGGTTATATATAGGTATTGCAGGTGGGGAGGGGATTAACAGCACGGAAATGGGCCGTTTGTTCCAAAAGATCTATGCTATTGGAAAAATCTGATCGAAGTAGAACTATAGCTGCTGTAACTCTCCAGTTCATTCTTTGTTTGTAGCCATACTTGAGTATGGAAAAAGTGAGGATTGCAGATGCTGGAGTTCAAAATCAAAAACTCTGGTGTTGGAAAAGCACAGTCGGTCAGGTAGCATCTGAGGAGCAGGAGAATTGACGTTTTGAACATATGTTCTTCATCAAGAATGCACATTCCTGATTAAGAGCTTATGCTTGAAACGTTGACACTCCGACTCTTCGGGTGTTGCCTGACTGGCTGTGCTTTTCCAGCACCACGTTTTTTGACCCCGCATTATTTGTATGCCAAATGTATCATTTTGTAGGTGTTGCTAATGAGCAAAAACACTGATTTGAAGAAACCGATGTCTCCTGAAAAAAGCCATAATGTGTATTCAGTTGCCATTGTCTAGGATCCTAACCAAGTGTAGGTTGTTCTGATTTCCAAACTTAAAATTCTCAATTGAATTTAAACTCTTTAACTAGCATGAGGTAGTGACTCGATTGTTGTGTTAAGCCTCTTTCATTAACTTAATCTTTTTTTTAAGATCCTCGATGAGATAGAGGAACACAGTATTAGGATATACCACCTTCCAGATGCGGAGTCTGATGAGGATGAGGATTTCAAGGAGCAAACTCGAATCCTTAAGGTATTTAAAAGCAGGAATTAAAACTGAAGTTGTGATTGATGCATAACTAGTGGGTGGGGGCATGTGGTAGAGTGGAATGGATTTCTTGCTATTGCATTGGGAAACAATCATCCTTGTTGGTTAGCTCCCACCGAAAAATAAGTGAGCTGCTATCCGAATGGTAATGTTGGGCCATCATTCATTGACATCTTCTGAGTTTATTTCATTTTCCTTGTACTGTTGCAGTCTTATTTGGATTGGTTTATTTCTGCCATTGTTAAGAATTTATAAGAAAATGAATTGGTCAGTTCTTGTAGGTTGCATTACATTATACATGGACCAAGATTGTGGTGATGCTGCTTCTTTAAAAAGGTTACGTTGTCTTTGTTTTTTTTTCCCCCAGTGGGGTCATAAATGCAGAGTTTTCAAGAGGTCTAGATTTGAAGGGTTTGGAGCCAATTTAATTATAGCTACAGAAACTGCCTCAGGCAGAGGCTTTCTAGTTTTTTTAAAAAATCTTGTGCAATGAAAGGGCAGTGGCCTGTTCTCCCAGCTTGGTTTTTCTTTTTCTGGTTTGGTTTGGTTTTAGTCGGCAGTCAGTTGTAAACCTGCTCGACCCAACAAAATAGGACCATGCTGATCCTCCCTCTCTAACATCTCCTGTGCCAAGGGGTGTTTATGGGGATTGTTGCATGTATTTGGAACAGCATCATTGAGTTGGGATAGTCTGAGGTTTTGGATAGATTAAGTTATTCTGAATTCTGTTCTCTTTGGTTTGTGTTTGATTCGGTAATTTTGCAAATAGATTCTGTTTTGTTTGAAACTAAGTGGTTGGGCCAGCTGTAATATTCCTGCTATATCCACTTCACATTTGCTTAAAACAACTAGCACATTTAGGGTCCGGGCTACTACCTGAAATGTTTTGAGGTGGTCTGGCCTGGTCCATAACAATATTGTATAAATGTGCATTGGAATTAAAGTTTAAACTGTGAATTCAGAATTTAGGGAGCTTCACTGTACTGATAAAACAAATATAGTCTCAGGAACAATTTGAAGAAATTGAGAAAAAACATTGACTATAACTTTGAGTTGGAAATTTTTGATCCCTCACTGAGAGTCTAAGTTGGAACTGAGTCTTGTATGTCATTCTCTAGACTAATTGAGAAGAGATTGGTCCTAAGGAGAATCAAACAAATTCCATTGATGTTGGATAATGAGTTAAATAAGTGGTTTTTAAAAAATATTTAGCAATTCCTTAGATCTTGGAGGTCATTGTCTTCCATTAGTATTTTCCTGCCACATGTCAACAGAACAATAGAATTTGTGAAATTAAACTACTGTCTTAAGGTATTATGGAAATTTATAGAATTTCTCCATTTTGGGCGTGCCTAAATGGTCATTTTAAACTTGAACACACAAAAGCTTACCTCGCCTCATAATTGGAGTGACAGAGAACTACCCAAATTCCACTATTTAACAAAATTATCAATTTTATTCTTTCACACTAAAAGTGAACATTAAGCAACAGCAATTTACAACTCTAAGCCTCCTTTCTCTTTAAAGAGTTGTTATCTACCTTCCACTCTTTAACAATATACTGATTCAATAAAGCTCCTATTAAATTTGCAGCAACTTCATTTTCAAAACCAGACGACAGCTGTCGAATCTAGTGTTGATCTTCCTGTGTTTGTAGATCTCCCTGGGTCATCTTCAGTCTTTGGCTGCAAAGATGTTTCATATAAAAAAGGTACCTTTTGACAGAATAGCAGTTTTTCAATGGCACTTGGTGCTCTTTCTGACTAACTGTCAAAAATGCCTGCTTTCTTTTGATACCCCAAACATCAGATTCGTCCTCATTGGTTCGATGTTGTGAAAACCGTAAAATTCAAATTCAATTGGGTTTTAGTATCTTGAGCCATAATTTAAACTGGTTAATTTCGAACAGCTATGAAAACAACGGAGGTATCTAGGTTACAGCCAAATGTTACATCTTTCAGTTCTCCAGCACACCCTGACTGCCGGTCAGTCACATGACAGGTGCTTGCCAGCTAAAAGGTACAGTACATGCCTTCAACTTCATAACAGATCTGACACTCAAATGTATAATTCAGTGGGTTTTCTACTGTAGATTGTTACTAATACCTGAAATACAGCAGGGGCAACACTGTGGTGTTCTTCATTGTTCACGGTGGTTCAGCATCCACATCAAATAACCATGCTTAAATATCAAATTAATTTTTTTAACTGTTTCTTCAGTTGCCCAGCTGGCAGTCAACAGCATTAAGTTGATAAGATCGGTTATTATGAATCCATCCTCATCCATTTGTGAATGTTACATACGCATTTTTTTTTTTCAGAAAATACCTTTTATTTTTACACTGTTAAGACATGTCAAGTGTCAAATTGTAATTCTTGACAATGAGTCAGTAAGACAGTCTGCACTTTTGCCCTTAAGTTTTGCAATAAAATTAAATCAACTTCAGCTAAGTTAGGTCTTGGACTTCCATGTCTATCCATTGATGTGTAAAAAGTAAAGGAGATAGAGCAACACAAGGTTTCTTTCTTTTGGGTAATAAGATATAATAATTTAGCACACCATTCTTTTTGAGATTTTAGAACTTGAGCTCAATCTTCCTCAGAAATGAAAGCAGAGAAAATCAGTGTTTCTGACGTATGATAATGTTAATTCACTTGCTTTGGTATCCATTAGACATGTGATCAACATGTATGGTGCACCCATATATCACTAATCTCTGAGACTTATATTCCTGGAAATACCAGATGTGTAAATATAAGATCATACTTGGTCTTTAAGATTTGTGTTTTTGTACTGTACTGAACAACTTGTTCAAATGTATTTCCAAGTTTTGGCAGCAGAAGCCTTGCAGAATTGTTTCGGGTGGATCTGTCTTGGAAAGCTGTGATATTGCCCTAAAGTGTTCTATCTTATGAATGCAGGCCAGTATCCCTTTTGCTGTGGTTGGATCAAATCAGTTGATTGAGGCAAAAGGTAAAAAAGTCCGAGGGCGTTTGTATCCATGGGGAGTAGTGGAGGTGGAGAATCCGGAACACAATGACTTCCTGAAGCTAAGAACCATGCTTATGTAAGTAGTTTGGCTATACATGGCATAGTAATGTTGATGCATGTACCTCCTAAATTGGTATTTAGGTTGCTGTTGAGGGAAGGCTGTTGTACAGTGGTAATATGCTGGACTAATACTCCAGAGGTGCAGGGTAATGGGAAATGCATTTGAATATCAAGACTGGTATCAAACAATATATCGTGTTCACCATTTGCAGCCAGCAGCATGCAATTGTGCTTCCAAGCCATAGAAAAGCTTATCCACCATTAGATGTGGTTTTACTATTGGAAGTCATTCATAACTAAACTGGTTTCCAGTGAAATAGTGGGCACGATCCAAATCAAGATTGAGTCAAGCCTGCAGTGTGCATAAATTCTTAGGACCCTGATTTTTATGTAGGCAAGAGAAATTTTTATATGCTTTACACCTTTTTCAAGAAAAGCTGTATGAAGACTGCCAAACTCTGCAGCATCCCATGTCATTTATCTGCCTGGTCTGAGATTTAAGATTGACAGTTAATTGTCGCTCAGATCCAGCCAATAGTGGTCCACCCAGTGAGTACCCTCTACTCATTAAGTGCTGTCCCTCTTTACATGCCTGTTTCTCATGTCCCAAGTTCTGGCAAGTGAAAGATGACAAGTTTTGACTTCAATCTCCTCTTAAGAAAATCTACAAGTGAAATGTAGCCAAATACCAATTAGGCTAATTTAGTAGTATCACAGTTCGTTCCTAAAAAAAAATCTTGTTCTGATACTTTTTTTCTCTCTTAATTTGTTCAGAACACACATGCAGGATCTGCAGGAGGTGACCCAGGATCTTCACTATGAAAACTTCCGCTCGGAGCGTCTCAAACGGGGCGGCAGGTTGTCATCACATGGTTACGTTCTCCCTCTCTCTCCTTCGTACGTATCTGTCACCTGTCTCTTTACCTTCTCACCCTCTGAAAGCAATTTAAACAGAAGTTTCTGGTATACCATATCCTGCACCCAGTGTGTGAAGGGACAGAGAGGATTTAGCCTGAGACAAGGGTATGCAATTGATCTAAATTTCCATTCATCTAATTCCCCTATTGGGAATTGTCTGGATTAATCCAAATAGGATTCCTAGCCCTGAATGGACTAAATTCAACTAATTATTACAGTAGCCTTGGGACTGAAACTAGGCACATTCTTAAAACCAGGAAGTAAGAATCCTCTCCTCTGACAGATGGAACTGTTTCTTTGATGCCATCTAATCTGTGTCTGAAAAGGAAATTGTGGAACACTTCAGCCTCCGTACAACCTGAATTGGGCCTTTGCCTTCTGCTGCTCAATCTTTACACTGGTTGTTAACTTGTTTTCTGTGAATAGCCTCGAATAAGAATGACTGACTGACTGACTGACTTCAAGACTCCAATCAGGTTATGAGGCACATAAGAGTGTGAATTATTCAGCTATTTATAATAACATTTCAGAAAAAAGTCTTAAAACATTGTCCCTGACCCACTTTGGAGCAATTCATGGCCTCACCTCATGTTAAGTATGCTTTCAGAAATAGTCTTATTATTTCTGGGCTTCTTTCAGAGATTGACTAATGTTGGCACTCTAGGCTTTAGCTAGCTAAACAGATGAAGCAGTACAAGATTGACAAGATGAGCTTGCCAGCCTGCAGTAGCTGCTGCACTGAAGCTGTTTTAATTCTGCCAACAAGGAAATGCTTTTGAAAAATGAAGTCTTTAAAGGTAAAATTGTTTGAACTTTTTAGTGTTTCCAGTTTCAGGAATATGCTTAGCGGTATTACTAACACCAAAGTATTCACCTCCATGGTATCAATTCTATTTTAACCTTCAATTTATTGCACTCCTGCAGCAAGACATGGTACTTTTGGGCAATTTAATGAGTACCTTCTTGCCCTCCCAAGTAGAATCCAAAATGCATTATATCATGTTCTGAATGACAGTGTCTATAAAACTGATTCCAGAGTGAATAAAATGCATGAGTTGGTTTCTGGGAGTTCCAGAATGTTTGACACACTGGGGTAAGGTGTGGTATGCAGCAACATTGGCAAAAACCTGAGGAGTTGAGAAGGTCTTTTTGATCTATTTCCTACTATTCTTTCTTATTAAATCTTTTGTATCCAACGTATGACCAGAGGTGAGAGCCAATGGGGGACACTAATGAAGAAACTGGTTACAAACTGTGCTTTGTGAATTGAATCTTCGAGTCCATGAGGCCAGACTTTAGTAAATTTTTCAAAATGTTTGAAGTTCAAGAAGATTCCCTAATAATGTTTTAATATTTCGTCGTTTCCCTGAGCTGCACAATTCCTGATATGAAGGTATATGGATTAAATAAACAATGTTTCTCTGATTTTGGTAGGAATAACTTTAAGATTGTTTTGAACTCAAAAGTATGTCCAAACCCGCTATATGTGCCTGTGGCTGATACAAGGTGCACTGGTACAACTTTGTTTCCAGGGATGGGGCAAGTGTACATAGTGTAATTGACTGATTGCAGTAAGGTAATCAGCTGTGAAATTTGTTTGTATTGCTGCAACTGCTCATCTGTTGTTGGTTGATGCCATTGCTATGAAGTTGCAGCTCTTTTGCGATGGGTAATTGGCAAAAAATTATTAGTTTGTTGATTGAAAAGAAAGTCACTTCATTTTAGTTGGGTTACTGGAGGAGCAGAATCTACTGTATTCATGCTTCAGCCTATTGTTTTTCCCCCATATCAACTGAATTACCAAATGGGCATATTTTCTTTATTAAATACCATCCTGCTACAAAAGCCATATGGATTTTTGCTGAAAGGTCTACCTTGGCTTCCATAGCCTTCATGACTGCATACATTCTGCCGCACATAGAAAGATTAAAGTGTGTGGTATTCATCACGCTAATTCATGTTCTGACTGTATGTTTGAGCCAGAATATTCAACCCTTTAAAGAATGCCGACTGAAATATATTCAAATCTGTATATGTGATTGGTTGGATAAGGGAACATTTACATCAATCCTGTACAACTTCTCAAACTTCAGTGGAAACAAGATCAGCAAATTAAACAAATATTCAATTTGCCTATGTAGGAACCATGCAGTCTAACCTTACTTTCACCGGTTTTGAGTGGTACCCTCCAGAAATTTGTTGAATTTCCTTTTTAAGTGTTGTAATAAAATGGTCCACACTATCAACATATTGTGTGAAAACATTTACTGAAGATTAACCCAAACAGCTTTACCATGATAAGTTGCCCATAACTAATTTGGTGTCCTTCAAATAAAGTAGTAAAGCAGTGTGTTTCAATGCTTCATTAACAAGTGGAAAAGTGGTCTGTGTGTCTAACCTAGCCTTTCAATAATATCTAATTAAGCTGGAACCTCATTTTGCTTCCTTTTTCCCATTTTGTTTTTGTTTAACACTTTTTACATTTGAGAGATAACACACAATAATGGTTGTGATTTTAAAGTTGCTAGTGTTGAGCTTAATCATCTAAAGAATTAGTTGGTGACGCTTTGCATTTAATTCCATTTTTCTGAAATGGGAAGCAAGTTCTGATGAAGATGGAGAAATTGAGCAGTCTTGCAGCTTTTGTGGAGAGGAACAGTTCATGTTATGAGTATACTATAACTCTATTCAGAACTAAAAGTGTTAACATCTTTTAACAAGAGGAGCAAGACCACAGAAGGTGCAGGTGCCTTGTGCAAAAGACAAAGGGGCTTGTTAATGGTGTTGAAAGAGAGAGATACAAAATAGGTATAATTCATTTGCACCCATGTTACATTACTGTTTCTGTTTCACTACCATTAACAAGCCCCTCTTGTCTTTTTCACCAGTTTTATATATTACTTCCGTCTTGCTGTTCCTCTGGTTCTTTCTCTGTCACAAGTATTTACAAGAAAAAGTTCCAACAGCTTTCAGCTCTAAAGAGGAATACTGAAGCAGAAATGTTAACTGTTTTTCTCTGTACAAATGCTGCCAGGCCAGCTGAGTTTTTCCAGCTTCCTCAGCTTGATTCAGATTTCCAGTTTCCACGGTGTTTTGCTTTTATTTGGCTGAGTTAGATCTGTGTTTGTACAATTTTCCCTATCTTTACTACTATTTTCCTCATTCCTTTCATATGATTGTGCTTTTTTCTCTTTTTCAACATTCATCTTCACTGTTTCAAAGTGTTTCCCAGGGTTTCATCACGTTAATTTATTGGATGGGTTTGGAAGTATGGAAAATGAGAACTTGAAGGAAGAGTATCTTGATGGTCACAATGACAAGTGTTAGTGGCATTGGGCCTGATATTTCAGAACAAGCATAAATATGAACAATACTGCGAATAGATTGTTCTTATTTGGGTTCGATTCCTTTTAATGACAATCTCCATGTCATAGTAAACCACTGGCTGAAGATGTCAAATTTAAACTAAGCTGAACTTTTTGAAATGATATTCCATTACTCTACCAGCGGCAGACCATTTATATCTTGATGCTGTATGAAGCTTAATGGTTAGGGTCACAAGACCATTACATGGAATCTGCTTTCTATGCTGGTAGTTTAAAAAAGAACTTTTGGAAGTATTGGGTTGGGAATTGTGCTGTTCCCAAGTTTGAATGTAGCTCAGCCAGATTGAGGTCTGATTTTGCCCAGGACAGGACAAATGAAAGTGTCTTTCACTATTAAGGAGTATGTTGTGAAATGGACCTGAACCTAATCTTGAGTGAGTTGAAAGCACAAATCAGTTTGTTATCGCATGGAGAGAGCAATTGTGCTGCTACTTTTTGAGGCTCTCCACTTGGGAAACAAAAATTGTTTGGGAAACCACTTCTGATCACTAGGTTAAATTATATGGGGAGGAGAGAGACTGAATTGCCTCAAATCAGGAACTGCTCCACTTTCTGTGCCTTGCCTCAAGTCGTTGCAATATTGTCTACATGGTTAGCACTTATAAAATACCAAATCTTTGAGAACTGTTGTGAATTGTCAAGGTCATTGAGCCTTTTCGTTACTACCTGTTTAGGAAACTAAGTGTTTAATCAAATAAAACTTAAATATTCGAATTGGCTACAGGAATGGTTTTTGAGTCTGTGTAGGGCTTTCAGTTTTGCTTCTAGGGTATATTCCTCTAATCTGCCACTGTTTTTTTTATCTACCTATGACAGATTGACTCTGAAAAGCATCAAAATAAACATGTAAATCAAAGTAGTATCAGGCCCAATGTTTTTGTGAAAGGAACACAATGTGAGAATAAGTTGAATCAAGTTGTGATTTTATGGGAGAACTATTTTAATCCAAGCTGCAATTTGCTGGTAATTTGAAGACCAGTGTAGACTGTTTGTAGACTGCTGAGGTGCTGTATTGTGATCCAGATGAGGCAGGGTATGTGGTTTGGAATAGATCTGTGCTTTTGTGTCTCTAATACTGCCCTATCTCTCAGGAAAGGGGAAGAGCATCCTCAGGATAAGGACCAGATCCTGCTGGAGAAAGAAGCTGAGGTAAGAATTGAAATCTGCAGAAATTATTTTCCAAAAGATCTATTGCTCAGTACTGATGGTTTTTCTCAAGGACAGGCTTAATTTCTATAAGACGATACAGTATACACCACTTCAGACCCACCTGTCATAAGTTATTTTTATAGATGTAGTTGGAAGGTGAGACTTGAACATTTTGAGCTTTCAAATGGCTGGACTAATTGTCTCAACTCCTAGACTGCTGTGCAATTGGGCTGTTGTGCCACCAAGACAACTTGCTCTATTGCATGTCATGTACAGCACAGGAAGTACAGAATCCTTACTTGGAGATGAGATTCCATCCTGTAAATCAGATTCTTAATGAATGTTCTCATTTTTTGTGAAAAAGGTTTGATGGCTTTAAGTTATGGTATGCTGTAAGTTATGGTAGGCACTTCATCAGTTCCCCCAGTTTGAAGCCATAACTTCCTATGAAGTCTGACATGGATGTGTCTCTTTTTTTTATATAGTTGCTGCTTTATATTTGAGGAGATAATGCCACTGTATTCTTTTTCACAGTTACGTCGCATGCAGCAGATGATTGCTCAGATGCAGGCTCAAATGCAGATGCAAATGCAGAAGCCAGGAGGAGATGGAGATAGCAGCAGTGTGCACAGTCAGCATGTCTAATCTGGAGAGTGAGTATTTACTCTTGCAAGCTACCGTTTAACCAAGTTAAAATGATTTGGCTAGGAAGATTAAGTGGAGTTAGTGTACAGCTGTTATCCTTGTAATCTGATGGAGCAATTTACAGATGCCACTGAAGCAGTCAATATGGGCATTGGCATGGAAGGTGATCAGAACTCTGATATGAAAATATGATAATCCTGGGAAAGAGTTCAGTTAGCAGTTGTAGATCAAACAGCAGCTGGAAGAAGGGCAAGGTGCTGGGAAACAGTAAGTCTGGGGGAAAAAAAGAGATGGAGATCTGGTATTTTCTTTCAATCTGGATATTTGTGGTTTAGATCTGAAATCATTAGAGCAGTATTTAACAAGTTTTTTTCCCATTGTGACACCATTTTTGTGACTTGCAAATTATTGAGAGCAGGGGTGAGAGCAATGTACAAGAGCAGGTGATTGGGTGAGAAGGTCTGTTCAAGTGGAAGCAAAGGGGGCAAAGCTCTTCAGTGGCCTTGACCTCACTTGATGTCGACCGCACTTTAGGAAGCCCTGATTTAAGGTCAGAAAAATTTCTGCAATACAGTTGCATTTCAGCAGAAAAAGAGCGCAGTGTTTGAAATTTGAGTCATATAGGAGGGAAAATTGTCTGTCAATTTTTCAGTCTAATGAAATTTGAAGGATGGTATGTTTTTAAAAACAACTTCCAACAACCCAGAGCACATTAAATGAATAAAATGTGAACAACAGCTTTTCTGTTGTTTTAAAACAGTATTAAATAAAATTTCTGAAGGAGTCTGTTGTGCAATGTACGAAATATAACGTCAGAACTGAAAAGTGACCAAATGTTGTTAGTTAGATTTCATGAAGGACTTGAGGAAAGGTAAAGATGGGTTTCAAGATAGATCTTTAACGGCTGAGGCTATCTGTCACTGGGGCAGTTTCATAACTCATTCCTGTTATTTGAGTGTGGACCATTTTATTTGCTATCTCCTGAGTCTGTATGGTTCAGGACCACAGATATTAGATTTGAAAGAGAAGACCAAATGTAGGATCTAGTTCTTGATCATTGTTGTCAGTAGACTTTCCGGATATATGCTAGACTGCAGAATGTTGTGGTACTGATTTTAGGAGATCCTAATACATAAACCTCAAAACAGTTCAGGTAATAGTCAAGACAAATGAATGCTGACCTTTGTCAAAGGGTTTGGAGTATAAAAAGAGGGAAGTCTTGTTAAAACTATAAAAGGCACAGGTCAAATCACAGTTGGAATACTGTGAACAATTTTAATCCCTTTATGTAAGGAAACCTTGAAGGCAATCCAGTAAAAACTAACCAGATTGATCAGTTGCTCAGTGGAAGCAGTAAGCACTGCAACCTCACAGTGCCAGGGACCTGGGTTCAGTCCCAGCCTTGGGCGAATGTCTGTGTGGAGTTTGCACATTCTCCCCATGTCTGCATGGGTTTCCTCCGGGTGCTCTGGTTTCTTCCCATGTCCAGAGATGTGCAGATTAGGTGGATTGGCCATGCTAAACTGCTCATGATGTCCAGGGATGTGTATGTTGGTGCAGTAGTCAAGGGAAATGAAGAATAGTAGGGTAGAGGAGTGGGTCTGGATGGGATACCCTTCGGAGGATTGGTGTGGACTTATTGGGCCAAATGGCTTGTTTCCACACTGTAAGGATTCTACGATCCTGGATTTGGAGGAATTTAACAGTTTTTGGGTTTGTATTCACTGGAGATTGAGGTGACTTTACTGAAACAAAGGATTCTTAAGGGACTTGTCAGGATAGCATTAAAAAGGTTATTTCCCCTTGTGGGAAATAGGACCGAGGGCAAAATGTCAGAGTAATGGATTGCCAGTTTAAAACAGTGGACAATCAATCTGTAAATATTCTCAATAATCCAACCTTAAAAGTTCCTGGTGTGAAGACTTTAAAAGCTGAAGTTTCACATTTCTAAACCATGAAAGAAATCCAGGATTATAGGGAAAGACAGGAAAGTAGAGTTGAGGATTATCGTTTCATTCATGATCTTATTGAATGCGCCATGTTGTCTACTTCTCCTGTATCTTTATACAGGTGCACAAACCTTTACCTGATATGCTTGGGACCAACTGGTTTTCGGAAATAAGAATTTTTCAAATTTTAGAATTGGTGACAGTTTGGTGAAGTTGTAAAAAAAAATCTTATCGGAGGAGCAGCCTCACTGAATAAAACAGGCCTTGAGACAGAATTAAGGTCTGCCAGTGCTGGGCCATGCACCCCCCCACGTCACATCTGAGTGACACACATCAAGTGGTTGTTGTCTTGGGTTAAGTGTTTGCACGCCAAATAACCTTGTTAATGAGAAAAGTAGTTCACAAGAAAACCTTCAGACTTTGGAGCTTTATGGATTTTGGATAAAGGGTTGTCTGCCTGTACCTTTAGGTCTTGTGGTCGCCCCTACTAATATACAATCATTTATCACAATCTGTTACAGACAAAGATTGAAGATTACCTTGAAGCAGAAGTGGAGAGGGATTTAAAGTGTGGACAATAATGGTAGCCAGTGTTGACAGCTAATTTCAATGTTTAGTTCACGATGCAGTATTGTAATCCTTTGTACCCTGATTTTTGCCATTTTTTTACTGTGGTAATTTTTTTAATATATTGTACTGTGATGTTCTTCCGTTACACTTTTTGTTAATTTTTGTACACATGAAGTTGTAGCTTTCTAGTATGAAGTATTAACAATGCTGATTAAGGGTGCAAAAGCCACTATTTTTGGGAAAGCATTTGCTTATAAAAGAACTGTAGCCTGTTCAATTAAATAATACAATTTGGTTTAATGTGTGGGGTTGGAAGGTGTGGAGAGACGAAAAAAGTATAATTGCTCTATAGTATACTGCAGATAGATGCATGCTGTACTTTGTCTCTGGATCTTAATGTTTAATGCTTTTATGGTGATGTATGTACAAACACTTAGTGAATGCTTGCTTCTCTTGTGTTCTGCACAATAGTATCTCTCGGGGCTTAGAACTGAATTATTCCTCAAGTACAATGGTTTAGTCACTAGTTTGATGCCCTTCTCTTGTTGATGACTTGCTCCTTTGCTGCAAGGCTGCCACTCTGTACTTCTCGTGAAGGGACAGGCCCATGATTCCACTTGGCAGACAGATTTGAAAAGCATGCTCTTTTATGGTGTTGGCTCATGTGACAGTGAGTTTTGATATCTCTTAGTGTAGAACTTTGTGTTGAGTTTCTCTTGTGTAATATCAAATTGACTTTCTGCACACCCCCACACTCTTTTCCCCCCCCCCCCCCCAAAAAAACCCGTCATTCCTTGATGGAAGGAGGGAGATAGTGGCATTTTGTAATTGCTCCTGTTTCCTACAAGCCAATGTTGTCTTCTCACAAACTGCTTTTTTTTTTATATAAGAGATGTGTAAGCAGATGGTATGAAAATTGTCCTTTTTTGTAACATGGACAAAATTAGGTAGAACCTTTTGAATAACTAGGGAAAAGGTTTGTTTACCTTATGATCCTTAAGGATAAATAATCCACAGAATTCTCCAGTAGATTTTATATTTTTAACCCTTTGTACCTTCAGTAAAATGTTTTTATGTCCTCTAGAAATGGTGCAATATGTACACTGTTAGACAATGCAATTACAAACAAATCTGTCGTAATATCCTCAGTGCACTGTCAACATTTGATCTGATCCTTCATTAATTTACTACTTCAGGTTTTGGTTAGTACATTTGGCTGGATAGCTGGTCTGTGATGCTGTGTGACTCCAAACGTGTGGGTTCAACTTCCACACCAGCTGAGGTTACCATGAAGGACTTTTCTTCTCAACCTCTTCGCTGTTGCTCTTGCTGTCTAATGGGAGAACAACCCTATGGTCACTCAATCTTGCCTTCTTCTGGGAAGCTATACATACAGCATCTGATGGCATCAGTAGTAAACAGTTTCAGTTATTTCATTTTCAGTCCTACTTTTTAAAAAAAAAACCTGTGTGTGACTTGACTGAAATATCTATATCTAAAATCTTCAATCTGTCTTTGAGCTCACACCAGATTCATTACAAGCTACATTAAGATGTTAGAATGGTTATTGAATGGAAGATGGTTATTCACCTCCTGCTGCTGTGTTATACTGATTGCTTTTGATAGGCTTTGAACTAGCTTCCTAAAAGGTTTAGTGTGATTGAGTATAGTGTATCTAGCTTACACATTGAGTAAATGCTGATGTCAGTGAGTCCGGAAATGTCAGCGACCTTAAACCTTTGTAAAAAGAGTACTGTCATTATTAACAGCAAATCTGATTGAAGTTAACTCCTTGCCAATTGTTCAGACTTGGGTCGGAGCACATGCTTTTAATTTTCTTGGTGCTCAGTGGTGGTGAGTGAATACTTTGTGACTTGCTGTTTTGAGTTAATTGCCTGGAGGTTTAGTTTGTTCAACACATCCAATTACAATTTTTCAAGAACTGGGCATTTAAAATAAAACTCTGCCCCAATGGATGTAGCAGAAGAAGTACGGCATTGCATTTTCAAGCCCTGAAGTTTCTTAACAACGTACTACAGTAATACCCTAAATGTACAGTTTATTCTTATTCTTGTACATTTGGTTTTCAAATTGCTTTCATGGCTCTCACATCTGTAATTTTGGACGATAGTGATGCTCATTACAATATCCTATGTTTAACTCTCTCTAAACATGGCCAAATAAATTTATTTTCTGTAATTAGACCAATAGCAGAGTCTCTGTGCACTGTTTTGTGTAGGCTATATGAATGAAGACCTGCAGCCTGTGATTGAGAAGTTGCTATCAAGTCCAAATCTAAATCCATATTCCCATTCTCAATCGGAGTATAACTGAAGTTGCTAGTTGTGTCAGACTTAGGATTTACTGATCAGCAAAGAAAAGCTGTTTCCAAGCATGTGGGTATGAGGAAAAAGCAGTTTGGATAGGTTGCAGTGCAGTCATAAGAATGAACTGAATATTACAATATTTGGAGCAATGGATGCTAGTGGAGTGAGACCAACAGAAGAGATTTGGATGATTGATAGTTTGTGACAATCACAGTGGAGTTGGATATGGATAGACATGAAACTAATTAATTTTCCATCTCTAACATCTGATAATGTTAAGATGCTTGCGATAAATGAATGTGCCTTGGGCTGAAGTGAATTCATTGCAGAAGTCACCATTCCCTAGCAGTCCATAAAACTATGCTTTGTACTTGCAGTTGCATATGTTTAGGTCTGCACTTTTTCTTCAAGTACTTGCTTGACACTAAAGCCATTGTTTTTATTTAATTGGCGAGTTCTGTAATTGCTGAACATGGGCCTGTTGCAAAATGGGAGTCTGTTGTTCCTTGACCTAGTATAATTATTTCTTTGCCATCTTATGATATCATATACATCAGCCCACTCTTGTATAAATGTCTGCAGAACATTAATATACTGTGAATCCAAAAGGTTTCTTTCTATCACAGGACTAAGTCATAGTCGTAAGGTCACACAGCCAGTTATTCTTGCCTATATTTAGTTTTCAAATTGGCTCAGATTTATAAACTAGTGTACAAATGAGTCCTGGAAATGAGGTTTTTTTTGTAGTTTTCACAATTTTTGTACTTAAAGTATTAAACAAATGAACATTGTAGTGGTAGAGTTGGCCATCTGCCTCAGTGAAATGTCATAATTTAATATCACTTTCTAAATGAGCTTTGAGAAATGGGATAGTAGGGAGGAAAAAGTCATTTATGTACTTATCTAATAACTATAACTGTTTTACATTTGAAACTTTTATTCCTGAAGCTAGTGTGTGTGGTACATGTTGCCTATTTTGAGACTGAAACAAGAAAAAAGTACAAACTTGTTTGTTCCCATCATGGGAGTTACTTCTAATACTGGTACAGATTTTCCCTTGGCTTGTAATTTCAATGAAAATTTTCAAAATAATCCAGACTCTGTACTTATGTTTTGGTTTAATATTTATTTAGAAGGGGCAAAACTGATTTCAGCATGAGGGGAGCTACAGTTCTCCCAATTATGCAAGCTGTTTCTGGGCAATTCTGGAAGAGTTGTGTATCTTTCTGATTTGCTATTCTATTCTGACTGGAGTGCCACTGATCGATTTGGACACCAAATTGCCAAGTTGTGAAGCTTTATTACTGCCAAAATATTGATTGACTGTGTTACTTTCATGTGTTTTCAAGTCTTGGATTTCAGAAGCTATTTTGGAACGGTTAACCATTTCAGTATTGTGTCCAATGTCTGAGTTCTCTGGTAGATTTAGAAGTGATGCTGGATTCTCAAGTATTATCTGATTAGCCTGTAGGTCAACTGCATTGGCTGATATACTGGAAGTTAAGGCAGTAACAATGATACAATCCTGCCTGATTTAAGTTTAACAATGTCATTACATGTATATTCTTCACTAAAATATCACAATAAAGTTGCAAAAACACCCAAATAAGTTGTCTTTCTTTAATAAATCTAGACTAAAATAATTATGACTTGTCACAGTTCTTATTTCCCAAAATCAGTGAAAAGGGGATCTTACGGTTTGTCATACCACTGCCTTATGCACTTCATATATCTTCATAGCAATATGCACAATGCTGAGCCTAACTAACGCAAACTGCTCGTAATGCAGAATTGCTGCCCTTTGGGGTGAGAGGCTATGAAGATCGGCAAGTTGGATAACTCTTCTTAACTACTTCATATTTCAATTTTCTTTTCCCTATGCTTTTGTTTTTGTGATAGGGTGAGAAGGACAACAAAACACAAGATTTCATAGTGTATGACCAAGGAAAATGGAAATGGAACAAGTGAAACAAAATCTGTCGAGAGGATGTGTCAATGTCAGAATTGCAATAATCTGAATGCAAAATAAATTGAGAAATTGAAATAGTTGGGCTGAATTGATCTAATCATTGAAATCAAAACTGCCTTCTGAGCTCAGTATTATGATTTTATTGTTTGTCTTGGTTTATTTCTTTTTCTTTGGCAGGATAGCAGCTGCCTAAACAATCATATCTTTTGGACCACTTTTTTTTTGTTGCACCAGTACATTTGGCATTACACTATGAAACCTTTTGCTGCCTAACTCAATGAGCAGTCACAGCATTTTCTACTTGTATCCCCTGAGTAATTGGTAGATGGAGATGAATCCCAGAGAGAGAACAACAATTGGGGAGACAAAGAATGGGTAAACATCAGCCTTGGGGAACCAATAGCTGCTAATTGGGATCGTTAGCTGACAATGAGTTTGTTGTGGTAACAGTCTGTGATAAGGCCTGGTCCGTGGGGGCTGGGGTAAGGGTATGAGAGAACGTGCTCAGGCCCTAAATTATTGAACTAAACATTGAGTCCCAAAGGCTGTGGAGTCCCCAAGTGGCAAATGAGATGCTGTTCCTTCAGCTTGTGCTGAGCTTCATTGGAGCACTGCAACAAGCCTGAGACAGATGTTGGCCAGGAACCTGGTGATGTGTTAAAGTGGCAGGCAGTAGGATGCTAAGGAACATTTTGTGATCAGAAGGTAGATGTTCTGCTAAGTGGTTGTCCAGTTTGTTTCATGTTTTATCTTCCCAGTGTAGAAGTGCCTACATTGTGAGCAATGAATATAGTAGACTGGATTGACTGAAATGCAGGTAAATCTCTGCTTCATCTGGGGTCTTGAATAGTGACGAGGGAGGAAGTAAATGGGCAGATGTTGTGCATTCTGCAATTGGGAAGGTGCTGTAGAGCTGTGAGGAGATGTTGGAAATGGAGGAGTGGGCCATGGTGTCCTAAAGAAAACTGCCCCATTGGAAGGACAGGAGAGGAGAGATGTGTCTGGTGGCATTCCACTGGAGGTAGCAGAATGGCAGCTAATGATCCTATGGTTATTAATGCTGGTGGGATGGAAGTGAGGACTGGGGGATCCTATCACAGTTGTGGGGGTAGAAGCGAGGAGTGAAGGCCCAAGGGCCAGAGATGAGTCAGACTGTGACCTGTGTCCATCGACCATGGTGATGGGGAATCCTTGGTTGAGGAAGGAGGTGGACATTTTGGAGGCTCGCTTATAGAACCTAGCATCAGTAGAAAAGATGCGACAGAACTGGGAGAATGGAATAGAGTCTTTACGTAAAACATAGTGTGAAGATGTATAGTCAAGGTAATTGTAGGATTAGTGGATATTGGTGGCCAGCCCATACAGAGAAATGGAAACTGATGTTGGAGGAAGGTAAGAGTCAAAGATGAACCAGGTGAAGGTGAGAATGGGGTGGAAATTGACTGAAATAGAAACTTCCACGGGTGAGAGGGGAAAGAGATAAAAGAGATCTAAGGGGCAACTTTTTCACGCAGAGGGTGGTATGTGTTTGGAATGAGCTGCCAGAGGAAGTGGTAGAGGCTGGTACAATTGCAACATTTAAGAGGCATTTGGATGGATATATGAATAGGAAGGGTTTGGAGGGATATGGGCCAGGTGCTGGCAGGTGGGACTAGGTTGGGTTAGGATATCTGGTCGGCATGGACGGGTTGGACCGAAGGGTCTGTTTCCATGCTGTACATCTCTATGACTCTATGTACCCCACAAAGAGACAGGCATAACCAGGGTTACCTTTTGACCTGCAGCAACTGAGGTGAGTTAGAGGGGACAAGCTTGGCTGGGCAGATGAGGCTGGTGGTGGATGGGGATGATTCAGGAAGATTCTGGATTAGTGGTGCTGGAAGAGCACAGCAGTTCAGGCAGCATCCAAGTAGCTTCGAAATCGACGTTTTGGGCAAAAGCCCTTCAAGGGCTTTTGCCCAAAACGTTGATTTCCCGAAGCTACTTGGATGCTGCCTGAACTGCTGTGCTCTTCCAGCACCACTAATCCAGAATCTGGTTTCCAGCATCTGCAGTCATTGTTTTTACCTCGATGATTCAGGAAGAATCAGAACTTTGAGCTCATCCTGATGGGGAATGGACATGTACATCCATGGTGAAGAGACAGTGGCTGGAGTCCATGAACTGGAAATTCTGAAACTGTCAGAATATCAGAAACATCATGAATGTTAATGGAATGTGACTGAACCTGCGGAGAAACCTATCTAAATGTGGTGCTGGAAAAGCACAGCCGGTCAGGCAGCATCTGGGGACCAGGACAGTCGATGTTGCTAGCATCTGCTCCTCATCAGCATTCCTGATGGAAGACCCTGCGCTCGAAAAGTCAGCACTCCTGTGCCTCTGCTGCTGCCTGACCTGCTGTGCTTTTCCAGTACCACACCTTTTGACTGATCTCTAGCATCTGCAGTCCTCACTTTCTCTCTGAGAAAAAAAAATCTAGTCTAGGTGAAAGATGAGTTCTGTTGTGGTTGAACAGGCAGAAACAATAGGTCTGCGCAGGCAGTTCTGTTTATGGCATTTTGGGAAGGAGGTAAAAGGTATTTAATGGTTTGTGAATTCAGCTTGTGCTTTACAAACAGGGTGTCAACATTAAACTGTAACCTGACTTAATTTTCCTGATTATTTAAAGTACAAAGTACTACAGTCTGACATGAAAACAATAAATGCTGAAGATCAGAGCATCCATGGATGTTCTAGGTGATGCTTACTGCTATTGTGCATTCGGGCCTGTCTATGAAATACTGACACTCTAGATCGGGTTTGCTCCCAAACCCAACTTTGAATCTTGGCTACCTGTTTCCTTCTTTAATTGTTGGCTTCTCCAATTTCATTGCACTTGCCAATAGCAAGAACCAACCCCAAACAACAGGTCCCCTCTCACCTGACACTAACTCTTGCACCACTTATGAGATCATGGTCCTTATCTCCCACCTATCAACCTTGGGTATTTTTAATATAGGTATGACAATATATATTTGTTGGTAAAGGGATATGTGATGTATAATAACTGGTGAATGTTCAGCAGTCAAAAGAAGTTACAGCTTGCTTGTAATCTAAATTTTGATTGTCTAATTTTGGTTTGTTTCTCCTCAATCTGACTGTCGGAGAACATCTTGCAAATGGTGACAGTCATTTGTTGTTTGTTGTTAGGAAGAAGCAAAATCAAGAATCTATGTTTTGGTAAGACAAGGGGTTGTTGAAGTAAATTGGATGAGCTATTCTCAGATAAATCCTCTGACAAATCGTGGAGAGGCTTACATAAATGCAAGGAGCTATTAAAAAAAGAGGCAACAAATTATTGAGTTATAATAAATATGAACCAAGACTTAAAAATTTGTTTGGTAGGATAAATTGAGTATTGTTCAAAAATACATTTTCTTAAAATTTTTAATCCACCACCAAACAGGTCAACTCGCAAAACGATTCAAGGGGGAAAGTCAAC
The DNA here is from genome assembly GCF_047496795.1 of Chiloscyllium punctatum. Lineage (NCBI taxonomy): Eukaryota > Metazoa > Chordata > Chondrichthyes > Orectolobiformes > Hemiscylliidae > Chiloscyllium > Chiloscyllium punctatum. The sequence goes on from NC_092744.1 coordinate 84,105,196, forward strand.
ATTTTTTTTGCTGCATGAGGTGAGTGCAGATTGCTTGTTAACTGGGTTCCGATAGAGGTGTTGCTAAGATCATGCACTCATTAATTAGATTGTTAGTTAATTGCCCAGCTATGTTCAAATTTAAAGCAAGCAGGTTGACTTTGGTTGGGGCATTTCCCTCAAACTCACCAGTGGATGGTTGTCACCTAACACACACACACCTAATCTTTCACACTTTCACCATAAAGCCACTTAAGGATAAGTAATTTGGCAACACAATAATGCCATTGAACATGAAGTAAATCTCTCTCTATTTGTTTTCGAGAGAGGAGTTTGTCCTTGTGCAAGGATTCAATTTTGGTGTGCCTTTTTCCGACAACAAACAGGAAGAGATGTTTGCCAAGTTTGAATTCCTTCACTCCTGGCCATCCTGCCACAAATCTGGCTTCACTGAAGATGGTGAATCCTTGAAGGCATGACTCCTATCAGATCTGGTGCACACACATTCATATGGTGTAAAAATGTGGCAAAGCTGCAAGGCCAACCTTTACATTAATATTATTAAACCTGATAAAGGGACTGGAATTATAACAAGTGTGACTATGTCAACAAGGTTGTATTAACTGGACCTGCCACTCAGCTTTACTCAAATGTAACCTACAAGATACAATGTTAGTTGGACATTTGCAAGAGCAATGAACTCCCTGGTGAAAAATACAATATGTTTCAGTCTCACCATTCACAGTGTGTGTATGTATAGGCTGTCCAAGACATGTATAAAATTATGTTATTTTAATCTGTATTTTTTACTATGACCTGTTCTGCTCAACATGAAGTGGCTAAATGGCTAAGTGAATTGCTACAGCCACTCTTTATCAGGTTTCTACTTAAATAGTGAAGGATTCATTCACATCTGCGAAAACAATACAGGGCTTACATTCTGATAGTCATGTAGTACTAATTTGATAATGCTAACCTATTCATCAATGTATCCTTGAAGGAATGTTTATTTGGAAGCACTAGGTTTTGGAGCACTGCTCCTTCTTTAGGTGATTGTGTAGCAGGATCATAAGACACAATTTCTAGCATAAGATTACAGTGCCATGCAAGTAAAACAACCTCAATTGATCATTTTTCATCTTTTTTGAATGGGTTACTGTTTCAGTTCATTAATATGTAAATCCCAGAACTCCTTTTAAGTCACATTCTCAAGATAAGTTTAAGGTTTTATATATGAAAAAGTGACATCTCAGCTCATACAGTGCATTAAAGGTGTGAGGTCAGAGTCTGTATGTATCCCAATCTTGACTCAAACTGGTTCTATTTCCAAAGTGGAATTTACAAAATAATATGGATTGACTCTGCATTGACTGCCTATCAGTTGTGTATTTTTTGAGCAAAATAGAATGTATCTGTAAATTCATCCCATTGACTTAAGTGTGTGCGTGTGCGAGAGACAGTGTTTATGTGATAGATTGTGTGTGTGTGTGTGTGTGTGTGTGTGTGTGTGAGAGAGAGAGAGAGAGATGGGGTATAAGCCTGTGAGAGGGTGGGTGAGAGTGGGGGTGTGTGTATGAGAGAGGGTCTATGAGTATGTGAGAGTGTATATAGTGTAGTGGGGTCACCTGTAGTGTGACATGAATCAAAGGTTGAGGCCATCCTCATGGGTATCGAACTTGGCTATCAGCCTCTGCTCAGCCATTTTGCATTGTTGCCTCACCCGAAATCTGCCTTGGACGGTCCCCAGAGATCTGAGGCTAAATGTCCCTGACTGCTGCAGTGTTTCCTGACTGGGAGGGAACACACCTGTCTGGTGATTGTTGTGCAGCATCCATTCATCCATTGTCATAGCATCTGCTTGGTCTTGTCAATGTACCACGCCTCGGGGCATCCTTGCCTGCAGTGTATGAGATAGACGACGTTGGCCGAGTCACAAGTACCTGGTGGGTGGTGACTCCACGTGTAATGGTGGTATCCACGTCGACACTCTGACACGTTTTGCAGTGGTTGCCTAGACAGGGTTGTACGGTGTCATGGTTGATGCCCTGAAGGCTCGGCAGTTTACAATGAACAATGATCTGTTTAAAGTTTGGCAGTCATTTAAATGCAAGATGTGGAGGCATAGGGAAGGTCTTGGCGAGGTGCATATCTTCATCGATAATGTGTTGCAGGATGTGAAGAACATGGCATAGTTTTTCAGCTCCCAGGAAGTACTGCATGACGAAGGGTACCCTATCGGTTGCAACCTGTGTCTGTCGCCTGAGGCACTCATTACTGTTCTCACTGTAGCACAAAGGAACTAGAAATCAATGAGTTGAGAATCGTACCCTGTTCTTATGAGCACCTTCGTGTCCATCATGTTCCTTCTCATCTGAACAGATCCTGTGTGCATGTAGGGCTTGTCCGTAGGGACGGCTGTTTTAAAATGTTTAGGGTGGAAGCTACAGAAGTGTAACATCGTGAGGCTATCCATGGGTTTGTGGTAGAGTGAGGTGCTGAGGTGTCCATTCTTGATGGAGTTGCATGTGTGCAAGAATGAGACATACTAAAGAGTAGTCCATGGTAAGTCTGATGGTGGGATGAAACCCATTGATACCATTGTGTAGTTTTATCAGTGACTCCTCACCATGGGTCAAGAGGAAGAAAATGTTGTCAATAAATCTAGTGTATAGTGTTGGTTGGAGGTCCTGTGCAGCAAAGAAGTCTTGTACGAACCTTTGCATGAAAATATTGGCATATTGGGGTGCAAATTTGGTCTCTATGGCTGTTCTGTGTGTCTGAATAAAGAACTATTGTCAAAGGTAAAAATATTGTGGTCAAGGATGAAGCGAATGAGTTGGAGGATGGTGCTTGGAGATTGGCGGTTATTAGTCATAGAGATGTACAGCATGGAAACAGACCCTTTGGTCCAACCCGTCCATGCCGACCAGATATCCCAACCCAATCTAGTTCCACCTGCCAGCACCCAGCCCATATCCCTTCCTATTCATATACCCATCCAAATGCCTCTTAAATGTTGCAATTGTACCAGCCTCCACCACTTCCTCTGGCAGCTCATTCCATACACGTACCACCCTCTGTGAAAAAGTTGCCCCTTTGGTCTCTTTTATATCTTTCCCCTCTCACCCTAAACCTATGCCCTTTAGTTCTGGACTCCCTGACCCCAGGCTTAGTATTGAGTACTGAGGCTGTAGCCGCTATGCCGTCATCCTTGGGGGATGCTGGTGTAGAGTCCTGAGATGTCCATTGTGATGAAAAATGTTCCCATTTCGACTGGTCCGTGGGTGCTAAGTTTCTGTAAGAAATCTGTAGTGTTGCAACAGAAGCTGGGGGTCCCCCATTCAATGGGTTTCAAGATGCCTTCGACATAGCCAGAGAGGATCTCATATAGGGTCCCATTGTCTCATACGATGGGACGCCCTGGTGTGTTGGCTTTTTGTATCTTCGGAAGGCAGCAGAAATCCCCTACGTGAGAAGTACGTGGGATGAGACCGTGCAGGGAACTCTGAAGGATTGGATCAAAAGTCTTGATCGATGTGTTTAGTTCACTGGTGTGCTCTTTGGTTGGATCACCCGGTAGTTGCCTGTAGTGTTCCTGGTTGTTCACTTGTTGGTATACTTCCTTGCAGTAGTCTGTTCCATTCTAGAAGAAAATGAGGACTGCAGATGCTGGAGACCAGAGTTGAAAAATGTGGTGCTGGAAAAACAAAGCAGGCCAGGCAGCATCCGAGGAGCAGGAGAATCGACGTTTCGGGCATAAGCCTTTCTTCAGGAATTCCGAAACGTCGATTCTCCTGCTCCTCGGATGCTGCCTGGCCTGCTTTGTTTTTCCAGCACCACATTTTTCAACTCTGTCCCATTCTGAATGACAATTGCTCCTCCTTTTACCTGCTGGTTTGATGACAATGTTGCGATTGGTTTTGAGACCAGGGATGGCATTGGGTTGTGATCAGGTGATGTTTTGCTCTACCTTGTGGGTGCGGCTGATGAATCTGGTATATATACATTTCCTGACGGTTTGAGCATACGTGTCAAGCCCGGGGCATCGGCCCAGCAAAGGGGTCCAAATCGCCGACTCCTTTCATCGTTTCTCTATGGATCTCTGTGATGACTGTTGGCTCATCGGGATCACTGTTGACATCTTGGAAGAATTCTCATTCATTTGATGAATTCCTTCATGTCTGCCGCAAGGCCACTAGGGTCCATTTTGGTCATGGGGCAGAAATTGAGCTCTCGGATGAGAACTTCAATCTCTTCCAGTTGAAGGGTGTGGTCTGATAAGTTGACGATTGATTTCCTTGTGGTGATAACGTTTTCAACTGTGGTGCCAGGGGAGGCTTGGCTACTGCTGGTGGTGATGTCAAGTTTCTTCTTGGTGTGCATGTACGTGGTGTAGTTCTGTAGCCTCGTCTGCTTGGTAGTGTCACATAACTGCAATACTGTGTTTTGAGTGCAAGCTGAGTGTGTGGAATCTATCTTGATTTCCAGGTTATGGCACCCACGGTAGAGTTGGTGCACGGGCTGTTTGAGGAGTTTGTGAGAGGTGTGGTGGCAAAGTCTCTCAGCGTAGTCTATGTTGTAGGTCGACTTGAGTGGGTTAGTGATCTGTAATCCTTTTGGGATCTTTCCTGCTTTCTTGCATTTCTGCAGAAACTTGATGTCTATGCCAATATTTGCAATTTTCTTGGAGATCCTCTTCATTTTGAGCTGGCAGTTAGTGGTGTCGATGGTAGCCATGATGTTGAGGAGCCAGTGTTGAACTGGGGTGGACAAAGTTACAAATCACACAACACCAGTTTATAGTCCAACAGGTTTACTTGGAAGCACTCTCTTTCGGAGTGTCACTCCTTTTTCAGGTGGTTGTGTAGCAGGACCATATGACGCAGAATTGATAGCAAAAGATTACAGTGTCATTTAAGTAAAACCTCAATTTAACAAACCTCAATTGTAGTTAAGTCTTTCATCTTTTAGAATGGGTTACAGGTTTTGGTTTATTAATATATAAATATTACATATGATATGGATTGACTGTCTGCATTGACTGCCTACCAGTTGTGTAGTTTTTGAGAAAAATAGAATGCTTCTGTAAATATAACTCTGCAAATACAAATTCACTCCATAGACTTATTCTCAAGATAAATTATATTTTATAAAAACATAATGAGCTGAAATGTCTGCACAATCGGTAGGCAATCAATGCAACAGTCAATCCATATCATATTTTGTAAATTCCACTTTGGGTATAGAATCAGTCTGAGTCAAGACTGGGATACAGACATACACTCACTTCACATCTTTAACGCACTGTCTGAGGTGAGATGTCACCTTTTTTTTTATAAAATCTTAACTTATCTCACGAATGTGACTTCAAAGGGATTTACATATTAATTAACTGAAACCTATAACCCGTTCTAAAAGATAAAAGACTTAACAACAATCAAGGTTTGTTAAATATATCATTTTATTTGTATGACACTGTAATCTTTTGCTATAAATTTTGTCTTATGGCCCTGCTACACAAACACCTGAAGAAGGAGTGGCGCACTGAAAGCTAGTGCTTCCAAATAAACCTGTTGGACTACAAACTGGTGTTGTGTGATTTGTAACTTTGTCCATCTCAGTCCAACACCAGCTCCTTCACGTCATCCCTGAAGGAAGCCAGACATCTGCACTGCAGTATTATGTGGTGATGTAGATTCACCACCATTGTGTAATTAATCAGAACTCATTGAATTTATGAATTCGGCAAAGTGCACAGTTGTGATCAGTTTTGACACAACCATGCATGTCCAGTAATTTAACAGTAAGCAATTAATTGAATTTACTATAAATTCTAAAAGGTAGATATGGAGAATAATGGGACTTAACAAACTTCCACTACATTGTCTTTAAAAGAACTGGTAGATAAAGTACAGAGCCATAGCATTTTTGCACTTTCAAAATTTAAAATGTAAGTTTTAACAAAATCAGGCATTTTTGGCTTTGAGGGTCAGGATGACAGACTTAAATCTAAAATAATTGGGCAAAAGTGCCTAATTCTTTGCATCTTAGATTTCTTTAGAAAATATTTTATTCAATCAAATTAGGGCAATTTAAACACACTGCTTCATAGTTGTATTTCCTCTCCTTGACTCCAAAATTATTTTTTCAAAATGCAAGTCTTCAAAAGGAGAACTTCTCTTTTCACCTCAACTTAATGTATTATTTACTGTCCTTTGTGAGAATAAGCATAGACTCATGAAGTGTGCAAGGAATCTGCATCTTCCTGGCAAGTAGGCAACAATGGACAGCAGGCTTGAGGATTAGCTGTGAGCTGAAGCATAGTATGGCAAAAAATACAAAATGCCTCAGAGAATAGGCTTTTCACATACTGAATCAAAATAACCAATGGAGAATAGTTTTTTTTTGTTTTTACCTGAATTATAATAAGCGATACTATAATATAGACATTATCCACTTTACCAATTTATTATCTAGGCAGTTAGGATGAAAATTAACAACAATATTACACTGACGTTGAGACAAATTGAGTACAAGCAAATGTTTCATTTCTGAAAACATGATAAAAGTTTCCAATAATATAAAGCCACCATTATAAATCTTCTGATAAATGGCAAGTTGGTAGAATAGCAAAGAATTTCATCCTGCATTTGTGGATAATCATTTAGGGACTCCAATTGTTTGGTGGTCAGGTACAGTGGCCATAATGTTTTCCCTTCCACACCTTAATCATTACAAAAGAGATTTCCAAAGTTTCTATTTAGCAGCTGCAGCTTACTCAGGAGTAATAACATCCTGTTCCTGTGCCCTTTAACCTGTTCCATGTGTGATGCAATTGTCATTTTGACCATTTGTAATATAATAATAGATTGATTAACTCAAGGCAACTAAAGACTAGATTATTCTTCTGTCCTCAAAGGTACACACTGACAGTTCTGGAAATAAAGCTCAGTCAGAACTCTCCATCTTGATCTTCATCATCCCAGCCACATGACTCAATCTGCTCATCCTCGGGGAAATCAACTTCCAGATCATAAACAAACTTTGGGTCACTGGGTTTTCTCTGGTTCTTTTCGAACAGTTCATCCATGATTTTTTTCTTTTTTGCCAACTCATTGTCGTCCAGTTTGTTGAGATCCTCCTCTGGGTTGATGGAGTTTTCCTTCAGGAAGGTCTCCAGGCTCTGGTTAAGACTCAGCCCATTCAGGCTATCCCTCAGGAGCTGATATAATTTCTGCAGCTGCTGCTGCGACACTCTATCGAAATATACTTGGTGCCGAGGGTTATTCTTCATCTGTTCTGCGGCTTGGCCACAATCTATGATCAATTTTCAAAATGGGGAAAAAAATGCTGTCATACTATTCAATGCTTCACCCATTTCTTCAACTGTCTCACAATACTGACTAACTAAAGTATACATTAATATAATCTAATTAAGAAAGAAAAGAACTTCAGTTATTTAAAGCTCAGATAAGAGTCCACACTGATACAATCCCAGTAAAAATCATGGAAAAAGGAATAAAGAAGTCTAATTTTTGTCTAATTTACATGTTGGTGTAATATTATACTCAAGCCGCCTCCCACCTTTTTTCATTTATCATCTTAACCCTCTGTTCTCTTCTCGCTCAAATGTTTGTTCATTTTCTCCTGAAAATACATCTATATTATTTCACTCCAATCACTACCTGCAGTATCAAATTCCACATTCTTCTCACTCTTTGGGTAAAGAGATTACATCTGAATTTTTGATTGGATTTCTTAGTGATTATTTTACACTGAGCCATTGCTGTTGCTTCCAAGAGGAAACATTCTCTCTGTAGCTACTCTATCAACATCTTTCAGTTTTAAAGACCTCTATTCAGTCAACCCTGAAACTCTTATCAAGACAGAAGAGGGCCAGCAGGCTATCATTTTCTGATAAGGATGATATCCAAAATCTATAGATATCTGCATGCATGCATGACTGATGTACTGTTTATTCCTACAGTTGTACTTTGTCTATTATTTGAATATTCTCCATTGTATTATTATTTTCTTACATGCCCATTTTTCCTGATTTGCTATCTAAAAGTATTCACATTAAAATTTCCCAGTCCAGTTAGAGGCCACACTTTGGAGAATTGGATGTGTTGGGTCTGGAAAGGGAGCATGCGGAATGGGGAATATAGCACACTGTTTTGCTCAGAGGTGACACACCAACTATGTGGGTAAATGCGCCACTCGCTCTAGTTGTAGACTTGCCTGTGAGGAGTGAGACAAGCATTATTTTGTGTCTTTGTGATGGTTTGGAATGGTGAGGAGATTGGAATGGTGAGGAGATTGTAAGAATCTTCTGCTCTTCAAAGGAATTTTTCATCAAACTGTTCTGTTTGTGAACATATTTCTGGCACTGGGTGGCACGGTGGCTCAGTGGTTAGCACTGCTGCCTCACAGCACCAGCGAACTGGGTTCAATTCCACCCTCAGGCAACAGTCCGGGTGGAGTTAACATGTTCTCCCAATGTCTGCATGGGTTTCTGCCAGGTGCTCTGGTTTCCTCCTACAGTCCAAAGTGGAGATTAGGTGGATTGGCCATGCTAAATTGTCCACAGCATTCAAGGATGAATAGGTTAGGTGTGTTAGCCATGGGAAATGAAGGGTTACAGGGAAAGGGTAGGTAGTTGGGTCTGGGTGGGGTGCTCTTCATGGGGTCAGTGTGGACTTGATGTGTCAAATGGCCTATTTCGACACTAATTCTGATGCTGACATTTGAGTGGGTTTCGCTTTTATATTTAAAAAAAACAAATTGCATTCACACAGTGTCCTTTATCTTCTCAATCAACAAACAATCCCTGAAGTGCAATATATAGCCATTGCAAATTGTCACCACACTGTTTATGTAAATGTATTAACTTAACCAGATATCTTTCATGTTGTGTGACAGCAATGGTTTGTATGGTTTAAGTACATTATCTTAAATTGTTGCTGTACTAACAACATTGGCGGAAAAATGTATAAAACATGACCTAACCTAGTGTAATTTAATTATTTTTGATAGATTAGAGTCCCTAAAGTGTGGAAACAGGCCATTTGGCCCAACAAGTCCACCTGAACCTCCAAAGAGTAACCCATCCAGACCCATTCCCCTACCCTATTACTCTACATTTCCCCCTCACTAATGCATCTAAACTAACATCACTAAACACCATGGGCAATTTATCATAGCCAATTCACCTGTCCTGCATATCTTTGGATTGTGGGAGGAAACCGGAGCACCCGGAGGAAACCCACCCAGGCACAGGGAGAACGTGCAAATTCCATACTGATAGTTGCACGAGGATGGAATTGAACCTGGTTCCCTGGTGCTGTGAGGCAGCAGTACTAACCACTGAGCCACTGTTCCACCCATTTTATACAAAATATTCTAAGTTTAGAAGGGAAACTGTTTTATTAATGTAGTTATTTTAATTATCCAAGTGGATGTAATAGTAAAATACTTATAATTTCATTCAATCATGGTAAGTATCAGCAACAATGCACATCCACTCCCATGTTAAGGTGAACTTTACAATGTCTCCCTGCTTGCTATGATTAGCATTCACATTGTTGAGGCAATATTAGATGGGTCATTTAAGATTAAACATAAAACTAGGTTCTCACCTGAAAATTTGGAGAAATTTCGAACAGGTATCATCCTTTGTCGAGTTTTCTTAGTATTTTCATCTTCGTAGATTAAAACAATAGCAGGTGGTTTGAACTTAACACCACACTTCTTTGGAACGTAAGCCATCACATTTCAGCTAGAAGATTCTTTCAGCTTACAGGCAATTCATAACAAGGTCACAGAGTTGGTGATGTTGGGACAGTCAATAACTTTTGTGTCTAGCTCCGGGTATTTTAATAACCTTTCTTCTACATTTTAAACTTTTAATGAAAAATAATCCACATGAATATCCTGTATAGGGAAAAATAAAACCATTTAAATATAAGTGTCAGAAACTCTCCAGAACTTCAAAAAATGTGTTATGTAGAACATATGGCAGTAAGGAGTAACAGTACTGAATATAGGTGTATTATATCTCTTGAGAGTAAATTGGAACAGGTCATCTATATAACTGAAATAAATAAAGTGCTGAAAAACTCAGCAGGTCTGTGAGCAACTATGGAGAGAAAGCACAGTCAACTTTTTGAGTCCAGTGTTCTGAAGAAGGGACACTGGACCTGAAAAGTTAATTCTGTTTTGTCAACACGGATACTTACCTGCTGAGTTTCTCCAGCAATTTTTGAAAGTTAGCACTCCCCAACCGTCCCTTCCACCTCTTTCCCCCCCCCCCCCCCCCCCCCCCCACAACTGTATGAAAAATGAAAAGGTTATCTAACAGTGGTGTTTAAAATGGTAAAATGACTTATTCACAGAAAGTAGTCGAAATCTGGAACTCACATCCCTTTTTAAAAAAAAGTGCCTGAGGCTAGAGGACAATTGAAGATTTCAAAACTGAGCTTGGTAGAATTTTGTCTGTCAAGCATACCTAGGAAAATCAGGGAAGGGAGATGGATTCAAGAAGTAAATCAGCCTTGATCTAATTGTAGGACAGAAAAAGCTTCTGGAGCTGAAAGACCTACTCTTGTTAGTAATTATAGCCTTGAGGTAATTCTCACAATGCCAGAATAATTACTTTAAACCTCAACAAAAAATCCTTAGCATTGCAACGTGAGAATAATGCTAGTTCTGTGAAATGCTCACATCAAACCTAAGTGGAAAAACCCCTGTGAATAAATAACTGAGAAATATCAAAACTGGAGACCCACAAACTGAACTAATCCATATTTTCAAATACAATTATCCCAAACCCAGGGCAATTTTGTATATAAGTTACTTCTGATTGTTTACACAATGTTTCAGGGCAATCCCTGATGATCCTCAACACACATGGCAGAGGATAGGTGCTCCTTTGTCTGAAACTAGGTGTATAGTCATTTCCAAGATTAGAATTCAAAACACCATGGAAGGGAGCAAGTGCAGACTAAGATAAATGTTATTTCTCCATTTGACAGTCTGCCCTTGTAACTGGACAATATTTGTTCTGTAATTCTAAGAATTACACTGACAGTCAACAATTTAAGGTCGTCAGTTGGGCTTGCAGTGTGGAGCACTTTCATGCTCTAGAAATGTTAAACACTGGTCCCTGTTATTTGGAGACAGAACATATGCAGATATTGCACCTATTTAATTTAACAAAATAGGAGACAGATACTTTCTAATTCATCCTCAGATAATACCTTGACTAATCAGTGAAAACCTGTTTGGTTTAAATTTTTACAAAGCTTGGCAACTAACTGTAATCATCATTTAACTGGTGCAATATTCTATTAAGCAATCAGCACTTTTCTCATACAATTTAAAATATACTCCCCTTTAAGTTAGTATTATCGCGAATTGTGCTGACGAGTGAAAGGTGAAACTTTTCAACAGAATGTGTCTTTTTTCAGAAAAAGACAAGTTAGTAATACTTATTATAACTCCAGTAATGATTACAGTTAATTACCATCATAGTTCTCAATACTAATGCTGGATAGACAATGTCAAGAGTGATTGGTCACAGAAAGGAGTACATATGATGGAAGCAGTCAGACTAGCTCAGAACAGATAGCAATGGAGTGAATTAACTGCTGAGCTGACTGAGAATTTAGAGGCAGGAATTATTGGGGAAATCAAAGTCATTATCTTTGGTCCCCAAGACAGACTCTCCTCCCTGTCCCCAACCACTGCACCTTCTGTATTTTATATAGTGTGAATTGATTCTCCTTCCCCATCCTTTTCAATGCAATAACATCACTTGGCTCTGCAGTGTTTGCATTTGCTGCTGAAACATCTTCAACCTAACTACTTCTGTACTCTCTTACCCATCCTCCTCCTCAACATCAGTAAATGTCATCTCATTCAAAATCTTACTAACCTATTCTGCATCAGGTCCATTCAGTCATCAACTCTTGCTCCTCTGATATTTGCTTCCATTCCACAAGTGAAATTTACCCAGATAGAAAGAAAATCACAGGAACACATCATTCAGTTAAAGGTAAATGTTTATGATCTTTACTAACTTCTTCCCACCTATCTTAACCTAACCCCACCATTCTTCCATTTTTTTTCTCTGATGCATTTTTCTATATTTCCTATATGTTTCTAAGCAACTCACCTAATCTGCTCCTTACTGTAATGGGTTCCACATTCTAAACACAGATTGATGTTGTGTTGCTGTTGTCTTATCAGACCATAGGACCGCGCTCTCATTAGAGAGAGAACTGGTGATGATTTAACCTGAGCACCACCACACCTCAGGCAAGGGGAGATTGACAAGGAAAGTCCTTCATGCTAACCTCGGGAACTGAACCCGTGCTGTTGATTTGCAAAGCAGTACCATGTCAATCATCCATCTAAACTGACCCCCCCAATCACAGGTATTGATATTACCTAATTCTGAATCCTCCCATGGGTGAATAATTTATTTTCTGTGAAATCATATTTTTCAAATTATCTTCAAAATTGTCATCCTCATGTTTAAATCTCTTCACACCCCCACTCTTTCACATCTCTAAATTCCTTTAAATGTACAACCCTCTCCAAACACTCTTTGTTCAGGCCCCCAGGCTCTGGAATTTCTTGCTAAACCATTGCTTCTTCATCTCTTCTAATATTTCCTTCTCTGGTGAAACAGCACTGAGAGTCATAGAGATGTACAGCATGGAAACTGCCCCTTCAGTCCAACCTGTCCATGCCAACCAGATATCCCAACCAAATCAAGTCCCACCTGCCATTTCCTTCCAAACCCTTCCTATTCATACACCCATCCAAATGCCTCTTAAATGTTGCAATTGTACCAGCCTCCACCACTTCCTCTGGCAGCTCATTCCATACACACACCACTCTCTGCATGGAAAAAGTTGCCCCGTAGGTCTCTTTTATATCTTTCCCCTCTCACCCTAAACCTATGCCCTCTAGTTCTGGACTCCCTGACCCCAGGGAAAAGACTTTATGCCTATTTACCCCATCCATGCCCCTTATAATTTTGTAAACCTCTACAAGGTCACCTCCGCCTCTGACGCTCCAGGGAAAACAGCCCCAGCCTGTTCAGCTCAGATCCTCCAACCCTGGCAACATCCTTGTCAATCTTTTCTGAACCCTTTCAAGTTTCACAACATCTTTCCGCTAGAAAGACCAGAATTGCATGCAATCTGGGGAGCCCAGATCATGCCTGCTCCCCCAATTAAGGTACTCTTACTATAGAATATTAAGCTAATAGGAATTTGTAACTAAAGTAATTTAGATCACTGTGGGCAAGTGACCTAAGATCACATTGGCTACAAGGAGGTAGTTCTTGATGCAGAATCTTGACTTGTATACAGTTAGTGTTTAATTTGTTTGAACAAAGCACAGGTCAGGCAGCATCGGAAGAGCAGGAGAAACGACACTTTGGCATGATCCCTGCCTGTTGAAGGGCTCATGCCTGCTCCCCAGGTGCTGCCTGACCTGCTGTGCTTTTCCAGTGCCACACTCTCTCGTCGACTCCTGCTCCCGTTTCTTTTGCTCTTTACACTAATATAACTGCTGTTAGGTAGTAATAAAATACTCACTAATATTAGTAACATTCCCACCAGTCACAGCTATATATCGCAGTTCCCAGTAAACCTCTCAATTATCACTAATATTGCTCCATATCTATAGTTACCGACTAAATGGAAAGATCAACCAACCACAGTACATTCCCAAAGCACTTTACAGTCCGCAAATTGGCTACCTGATCATGTAGAGAGAGTTACCATGCTTTCATGAGTTTTATTACATTCATAAATCACTAATTACATTTCTATTTTGCTATTTTATTTGTAATCAAACCTGAACTCGGCCTTGACAACCTCCTGATCCTCATGGCAACCCAGACAATACAAGGCCCCCTTTCTGCGACCGATTGATCTCCTGCCTGACAGTGAACCACCACTTACCGGCGCCGAGCGCCCATTCTGACAGGGCGGGATCGTTCGGGTGGGCGACATACCTGTCGTCCTCGGCTTCCCGCTGCCACACCGTCAAGGAAGAGACGGTGAACCGAAGGGGTGAGCAGGCGGTGCGCTCAGGCAGTACTGAGGGCAGCCGCGGTCTGGGTCCTTGGCCGGTCCGGGCCGGTCCGGGCCGGTGGGGGAGGACGGTTATGGACGGGAGTCGGGCCGTGCTCGGAGTCTGGTGTCTGTGTGTCGCTGTTGTCACATGTAAGAGCAATGACAGGGTAGTCCGTGGGTTCTGGATAGACGGTGGGCTGTTGATGAGCGGAGGCTGTGAGCCCGCCTAATTTGACGCGGGCGCCGAGCAATACCTGGTGCCTATCGCAAGCATTCCAGTTTATAGTTAAAAATCACACCACACCAGGTTATAGTCCAACAGGTTTAATTGGAAGCACTAACTTTCGGAGCGACGCTCCTTCATCAGGTGATACTGGGGGGCTCGATCCTAACACACAGAATTTATAGCAAAAATTTACAGTGTGATGTAACTGAAATTATACATTGAAAAATTGATTGTCTGTTAAGCCTTTCTTCTGTTACAAGTGAAACTATCACTGTATTCTGTTATCACTGTATTCTAACAGATGAAAGGCTTAACAAACAATCAATTTTTCAATGTATAATTTCAGTTATATCACACTGCAAATTTTTGCTATAAATTCTGTGTTACGATTGAGCTCTCCACTATCACCTGATGAAGGAGCATCGCTCCGAAAGCTAGTGCTTCCAATTAAACCTGTTGGACTATAACCTGGTGTGGTGTGATTTTTAACTTTGTACACCCCAGTCCAACACCGGCATCTCCAAATCGTTCCAGTTTATGGCCGTGTCTAACCGCGTCCGGGGGTTGTCAGGGAAGACACAAGACCAACACCTTCCTCCCCTATCTCTGACAAATGCAACTCAGAACTTGAGTCAAGTCAGGTGAAGTTTGTTGTCGTCCCCCTCCTTGACGGCATAACAAACTGTTTCTGGAAAGGTGAAGTCCATCACCAAGCGTCAGACGTGAACTTGTCCCTCAGCAAAAAGCCCAGCAGAATCTACAGAGGCTCTTTGGTCCAATAGTTCTCTACCGCCAAAGCTACACTGGTCCCACTTTCCAGCACTAGGCGCATAACCCTGAAAGTTAGGACCCTTAAAACTGCAGGTGCTGCAAATCTGTAGCAAAAACAGATATTGCCGGAAATACACAACAGATTTGGTAGCATTAGTAGGGGGAAAACAGCTGGTATTTTTGGTCAATGAAAGATTTAAAAAATGAATATTCGTTAACTTGAAACATTGAGGGTATTCCTCTCTACTTCCTTACTTCCTGAGTATTTCCAGCATTTCCCGTTTTTGTTTCAGGTTGTACCTTGCTTATGAGGTGGGATGATCATAGAGTCATATAGCAAAGAAACAGACCCTTTTAATCCAAGTCTTTGGTGCTGACTATACAATCCAGACATCCTACTCTGGTCCCACTTGATTTAGCTTGGCCCATATCCCTCTAAACCCTTCCTATTCATAAACCCATCCAGGACCCTTTTAATGTTGTAATTGTACCTGCCTCCACCACTTTCTCTGACAGCTTGTTCCATTCGTGCACTACTCTCTGGTATAAACGTTACCCGTCCCAGGTCTTTGTTTAAATCTTTCTCCTTGAAACTATGCCCTTTTAGTTTTGGGGTTTCCCCACCCCAGGAAAAAGTCCTTGACTATTCACCCTTGCCATGCTTGTTGTCATTTTATAAACTTCTATAAGCTCACCCCTCAGACTCTGAAGCTCCAGGGGGAGAAAACCCCAGCCTATCTAGCCTCTCGCTATAACTTGAGCACTGCAGTCCTGGCAACACACTTGTTAATCTTTTCTGCACCCTCTCAAGTTTAATAACATGGTGACCAGAACTGTAGTGGCCTTACTGCTATTCTGTACAGCCACAACATGACATCCCAACTCTTTTGTACTGACCAATGAAGGCAATTCTTTGTTGACTTTTTATTTTCTTGCTGGAATTAACTCTGGAGTTTCTGAAACTACGTGTCATTGTGGAGATAAATTCCTGCCCACAGCTCAAAATTGTCATCTGCATTAATAAACAGCTGAAATTTCCCATCTAGTCACTGTGAAGCAGCAGTTGTCGATGTCAGCAGGGAAAGCATAGGTCATTGGAACAGAGAAAACAAGTAAAATACTTGGTGTTAAGATCCATGTTTTACCCCATTTTGATTTGAAAATTGTTGGGTGCAGCCTTTGAAATGAATGATGCCATTCCTTATCTTGCAATGGAAGAACATTTATGAGGCATACAAGGAGGACAGCCAGTTTCTTTTTTCCAGTATCTGGTAGAGGTATGCCTCCTCACAAAGGAGGCATACTAAGATGGGACAACGTATGGCTGCAACACAGTAGAGGTGATAGAGTACAAGCAAAAGAGTTCCTGAAAATAAAACTCTAGCCTTTGAAGAAAAACGATCTTGATCTCTACTTGACACATTACATCGATCAGTGACAAACCACTGATACACCAGTTACGAGACCACTCCGCACAATTGGTTCCAAGTTTAGGAAACACCCACTACTGCAACTCCTAGGTTTAGGGAACATAGCACTAATACTCCTAGGTTCTGAAACGCAGCGTTAGTACTCCTAGGTTTCAGGAATATGCAGTGTTAATGCTCCAAATTCAGAGTATGTGCGGTGCCCATCCAAATAAGTTAGACTATGGGGCTGTTGTACCATATAATTAAGGGAAGGCATCATTCTCTTTCAAGTTGGGGAACGGTGCTAAGCAGTTCAAAGAAAGTGCAGTTCTCACCCTTGCATTTCTCAGGCATGTCTATTCCTCCACCACTTTTAAGATTGTAGTATAGAGTCATAGATATGTACAGCACTGAAACAGACCCTAGGGTCCAATTCATCCACGCTGACCAAATATCCTAAATTAATCTTGTCCCATTTTCCAGCACTTGACCCATATCCCTTTAAACCCTTCCTATTCATATACCCCTCCCGAGGGCTTTTAAATAGTGTAATTGTACCAGTCTCCACCACTTGCTCTGCCAGTTCGTTCCATACACACACCACCTTCTACGTGAAAAAGTTGCCCCTTATTTCCCTTTTAAATCTTTCCCCAAAACCTATGCGTCTAGTTCTGGACTCACCCACCTCAAAGTAAAGACCTTATCCACTTACCCTATCTGTGCCACTGATGATTTTAAAACCTCATAAGGTCACTCCTTAGCCTGTGATGATCCAGGGAAAACAGCTGCAGCCTATTCTGCCTCTCCCAAAAGCTCAAACCCTCCAAAATTGGCAACATCCTTATAAATCTCTTCTGAACCTTTTCAAGTTTAACAATATCCTCCCTATAGGAGGGAGACCAGAATTGCACACCATATTCCAAAAGTGGCCAAACCAATGTCCTGTGCAGCTGCAACATGACCTTTCAACTCCTGTACTCAATGATCTGGCCAATAAAGGAAAGCATACCAAACACTGCTTTCACTATCCTATCGACCTACGGCTCCACTTTCAAGGAACTATGAACCTGCACTCCAAGGTCCCTTTGTTCAGCAAGCCTCCCCAGGACCTTACCTCATTTATCTAAATCAAACTCCATCTGCCACTTCTCAGCCCATTGGCCCATCTGATCAAGATCCTAATGTACGCTAAGATAACCTTTTTGGCTTTCCACTACACCTCCAATTTTGGTGTTATCTGTAAATCATTTATACAAATGACGAAAAGCAGTGGACCCAGCACTGATCCTTGTGGCACACCACTCATCACAGGCCTCCAGTTTGAAAAGCAAACATCCACTACCACTCTCTGTGTTCTACCTTCAAACTAGTTCTGTATCCAAATGGCTAGTTCTCCCTGTATTTCATGCAATCTAACCTTGCTAACTAGTCTACCATTAGGAACCTTGTCGAATGTCTGACTGAAGTCCATATAGATAAAGTCCACCACTCTGCCCTCATTAATATTCTTCATTACTTCCTTAAAAAAAACTCAATCAAGTTAATGAGTCATGATTTCCAATGCACAAAGCCATGTCGACTATCCCTAATCGGTCCTTGCCTATCCAAATGCATGTAAATCTTGTCCCTCAGGATTCCCTCCAACAACTTGCCCACCACCAATGTCCAGTTCGCCAGTCTTTAGTTCCCTGGCTTATCCTTACCACCTTCCTTAAACAGTGGCACCACATTAGCCAACCTCCAGTCTTCCAGCACTTCACCTGTGACGTTTGATGATGTAAGTATCTCAGCTATTAATGTTATCTTTTAAAATACATCCCTTCACATTTCTGTTAAATTTCATCTGCCATATTTCTGCCCGTCACATCTTTCTGCACTCTGCCATTATCCTTCTCACTGTTTACATTTCCAAATTCTTTGTCATTGCAAACTTTTAAATTATGCCTTGTATGCCTAAGCACAGGATAAAAAAAACACAGGGATTCTAATTCTGGGAACACCACAGTACACCTTCCTCAGCCAATTGTACATGTATGTACTTTAGTTTTACTAACAACTTCATTATTTAGAACTTTATCGCATGCCTTTTGAAAGTTTTGTGCAACTCCATTACCCTTACCAACACTGTCTATTAGTTCTTCAAAAAACCCAGTCAATTTTGTCAGAAGTTAGTGATCAATTTGTAAAGGTTATGTTTTTCCGTGTGTCAGACTGTTGGTCAAATTTCAGATATTGTCCTTAGAATTATTTATAAATAGAGGGCTATCATTTAGAATAATTTTTCAACATTACAATAATGACTTGCTTTTATATAGTGTCTTGTCCCTGGACAACCCAAAATACTTTATGGCTGATTAATTTGAAGTAGTCACTGATGTTAAATAGTAAATGTGTAATCCGTTTGAACCCAACAAGATTCCACAAAGAGAAATGTAATAACGACTAGATTTACTTTTGTGATCTTGATTGAGAAATTAATATCAGCAAAGATATCTGCTTTTTTTTGGGATATTGCCATGGGATCCATAATGTTCAGCTGTGAGAGCAGGCAGGGCCTTGGCTCAACATCTCAACCGAAAGACAGTACCTCTGACAGTTCAGCACTCCTTCAATACCAAATAAGAGCATTATCCTGGACTTTTCAGTTTGGTTTTCTGGAATCTTCTGACTGAGCAGTCTTCCCCACTGAGCATGCCGAAACTTCTAAAGAAAGTATTCCTGTGGCTGATAATTGCTTTGGCATACCCTGAGTTTACCAAAGATGTGATATAAGAATGCAAATGCTTTCTCCAATGTTGCTTTCTCTTTATTCTGTGCCTATTTTAAGAAACAGTTTGATCACTTCATTTCCAAGGCGTGTCACACTGACAGTTCTTTAAATGGCATTCAGCCATTTGCTACTTACCTACTATGTGAAATCTCCCATCTTCAGCATATCCTGAAATCTAGGTGCCCTAGAATTCAAATAGCTTTTAGATTTTTCCAGATTTCAATAGCATGGCATTTGGAAGAAAATTTTCTCCAGAATGTGCTGGAGAAGACTGGATGTAGGTTTGTTCGCTGAGCTGGAAGGTTTGATTTCAGACATTTCGTCTCCATACTAGGTAACATCTTCAGTGAGCCTCCGAATGAAGCACTGGTGGTGTAGCCCACTTTCTATTTAGATGTTTGAGTTTCCTAGGGTTGGTGGGGACTTACAAAGGGAACACAGATGAAAAATTTCTATGCATCTCCTAAATTTGAAAAAAAAAATTCTTACCTAGTTCCACTTGTTAAATAATGTTTCATACTAAGTGTGGAGTGTTACTGTTCTGTGTTTATACAGGTGATGATCCTTTGTACTCTGAGCCCTGGCTTCGATCAGTGAGTTTGAACAGACATATTGTAAAGAATGGATTTCATAGGTAAGAGCTGTCAGATTATAAATATGTTGCTTTATTATTTTAATACAAGACAGCTAATGGAAGTAGGTTGAAGCAGTGTGCTTTTCCAAAAGCTGTCTTTGTCATACATTTATTTAATTAGACAGATTTGTAATTATTGTAACAGATTTCAGGGGTGAAGATGTATTCTGTAAGGAAAAGCACTTATAAACTATTAAATAGAATAAGATTGGCATTCTACAGAATTACATAATTCCAAGCTAGAATTATGTTAAAGTACACCAGAGAGAGAGAGAGAGAGAGAGACAGAGACAGACAGTATGTTATCAGACTTTTGAATGGACTTCTTTAATGTTAATGTTGACCTTTTCTGTACTTTCTCAGCAGCTATAGCATTATATTTTACACTCTGTTCCATTACCCTGATGCACTTGTAGGTATAATCTGCCTGTAAAACACGTAAGACGACACTTTTCACAGCGTGTTGGTACACATGACAGTAATAAATAAAATCAAATGACCAGCAGTATGCCGCAGGGATCGGTGTTGGGTCCATTGCTTTTTGTCATTTGTGTAAATGATTTGGATGTGAATATAGGAGGTATGGTTAGTAAGTTTGCAGATAACACCAAAATTGGTGATGCAATGGACAGTGAAGAAGGTTAGCTCAGAGTAAAATGGGACTTTGGATTGGCAAATGGGCTGAGGAGTGGCAGGTGGAGTTTAATTTAAATAAATATGTGATGCTGTATTTTAGTACGGCAAATCAGAGCAGGACTTAATGGTAAAGTCCTGGGGAGTGTTGCCGAACACAGACACCTCGGAGTGCAGATTTATATTTCCTTGAAAATGGAATTGCAGGTAGACATAGTGGTGAAGAAGATGTTTGATATGCTTGTCTTTATTGGTCAGCGTGACTCTATAGGAGTTGAGAGGTCATGTTGCGGCTGTACACGATATTGGTTAGGCCGCTTTTGGAATACTGTGTTCAATTCTGGTCTCCCTCCTATAGGAAAGATGTTGTGAAACTTGGAAGGATTCAGAAAAGATTTACAAGGATGTTCCCAGGGTTGGAGGATTTGAGGTATAGAGAGAGGTTGAATAGGCTGGGGCTATTTTCCCAGGAACATCGGAGGCTGAGGGGTGACCTTACAGAAGTTGATAAAATCATGAGGGGCATGATAGGATGTGTAGCAAAGGTCTTTTACTCAGGGTAGGGGAGTCCAAATCTACAGGGTATAGGTGAGAGGTGAAAGATTTAAAAGGGACCTAAGGGGGTAGTTTGTTTATGCAGAGGATGGTGCGTGTATGGAATGAGCTGCCAGAGGAGGTGGTAGAGGCTGTTACAATTACAACATTTAAAAGGCACCAAGGTGGATATATGACTAGGAAAGACTTTAGATGGATATAGGCCAAATGTTGGCAAATGGAAGTAGATTAATTTAGGATATCTGGCCATGTTGGACCAAAAGGTCTGTTTCCGTGCTGTACATGTCTATGACTCTAAATCTGATAGGCATTTATCACAGTGGTAATGGGGGCGGTAGAGAGAACTAAAATAAATTTGTGCATATTGATGAAAACTGGTAATCTTGAAATACATAATAAAAGAGAGAAAACACAAAAGAGGCATTTGACAGAGGGTGGAAACTAATAAACCAAATAATAGCAGCTATCAATAGAGTACACAGATTAAGGCAGTGATACCACAATATTCAATACGTTTGTCCTATGTAACTTTCAGGAATAAACCCTTGTGCTACTTAAAGCTAACAGATGTTTAAGGCAGCCCTATGTACAGTGCTGCAAGAGTCTCAGCATTTGCCCTTCTCCAACAGGTTGGAGGTTAGGGTGGATGAGCAAACTGATCATGGTACTATCAACCATTCAATTCATGGAGAGGAAAGGAATGTGATAATGACAAGGGACAGTATAGTCAGAGGATAGGTACTATTACATTTTTATGTTATTTGTAGCGAGCTAGGAATTAATCGTTGAGGTTATACATCTAGAATTCCACATTTACTGCTGCAATCCAGTGTAGCAGCTATGCATCAGTGCACCAGTCATATGTTGAGCTCTAAGGAATAGCTTTGAATCTCCACCATTGAGTCTAAAATTGTGAACATTTCAAACATATGGAAACCAGAATACATTATAGCCACTGTTCTACGCAGCCATGACCAGGACCCTGAATGGTGTGTTGCCTATGTGATGTTTTGCTTAAGTACATCTCCTTGAAGCTGGAGAAGAACTTAGGATGGAAATGGGAAGAATTAATTCTTAATATCCTTTTGGTAACCAAAAGGTTTTTGAGGATATTGCTAGGAGAGTCAATATAGTGGAACCAGTTGATGCACTGTATTTAGATTTTCAGAAGACTTTTGATAAATTCTTGCATGGGTATTAGTAATAAAAATTAAAGTGCATGTGATTGGGAGTAATATACTAGCACCAATTAATGATTGGCCAAAGGGCCTGTTACTCTGCTCTATGACCCTCTGACTCTATTATTGCTTAGCAGGCAAAAAGCAGGGACTAGGAATAAATAGGTTAGTCTCAAGTTGACAGGCTGTGATCAGTGAAGTACTGCAAAGATCACGGTTTTGGTCCTCAGCTGTTCACCATCTATATCGATGATTTAGATGTGGGAACCAATTGTAACATTTGCTGATGATTCAAAACCTGGTGGGAGCAAGTGTTGTGCCGAGGATGTAAAGAGATTTCAAACGACTGAGAGTGGACAACAACATGGAAGATGGGCTGTAATATGAATAAGATTGAGGTTGTCCACTTTGCTAAGAGGAATGAAAGTGTCGTGAATTTTCTTCAATGATGAGAGATTGGAAAGTGTTGCTGTCCAATGGGACCTGTATGGTGTTCTTAAGTCACTGAAAGCTAGTGTATTGGTGCAACAAGTAATTTGGAAGGCAAATTATATGCTGTCCTTCACTGCACGATGACCTGAGTTCAGGAGTAAAGTCATCTTACTTCTATTTGTATAGAACAATGGTGAGTATTTGATGCTGTTCTGGTCCCCTTGCCTAGTGTAGTGGAGGAAACCTTTTTAATTGTTTATGGGACATGGGCGTCACTGGCTAAGCCAGCATTTATTGCTCATGCCGAATTGATTGGAGGGTAATTAAGAGTCAGTCACATTGCTGTGGGTCTGCAGCCACATGTAAGCCAAACCAGGTGAGGATAGCAGTTTCTTTGCTGCAATGACATTAGTGAACCAGATGGGTATTTTCTGGCGATTGACAATGGTTTCATGGTCATCATGAGACTCAATTCCACATTATTATTGAATTCAAGCCTTACCATCTGCCATAGTGGGATTTGAACTTGGGTCCCCTGAACATTACCTTGGTCTCTGGATTAATAATCCAGTGATAATACCACTATGCCAATCATCAGATTTATTCTTGGGATGGTGGAATGTGATAGGAGGAGAGGTTGAGAACACTGTATCTGTATTCTCCGGAGTTTAGAAGAATGAGCGGTGATCTCATAGAACTTGCACAATTCATAAAAGGCAACATCATGATCTCTCTGCTCATCTACACTGCCAAGAATCTTACCATTAGCCCAGTATGCTTTATTCCTTATGCTCCTTCCAAAGTGAAACACCTCACTTTTACGCATTAACTCAATTTGCCACCTGTAAGCATCTGCAACTTTTATATACGTCCCTCTGTGACCTGCAACATCCTTCTGCACTGTCCGCAACTCCACTGACCTTAGTGTCATCTCAAATTTTCTAATCCATCCTTCTACGCTCTCTTCCAGGTCAATTATAAAAATGCCAAACAGCAATGGCTCCAAAATAGATCCTTGCGGTGCACCACTAGTAACTGAACTCCAGGATGAGCATTTCTGATCAATCACTGTTGGTCAACCTCTGTCTTCTTTCAGCTAGCCAATTTCTGATCCAAACTGCTAAATCGCCCTCAATCCTAGGCCTCCGTATTTTGTGCAATAGCCGACCTTGGGGAACCTTATCAAACGCCTTACTGAAATTCATATACACCCCATCAACAGCTTTACCCTCATCCACCTGTTTGGTCACCTTCTCAAGGAAATGAATAAAGTTTGTGAAGCACAATCTACCCTTCACAAAACTGTGTTGACTATCCCTAATCCTTTCTATTATTCCTTTCTAAATGATTATAAATCCTATCTTTCATAACCTTTTCCAACACTTTATCCACAACCAAAGTAAGGCTTACTATTCTATAATTTCCAGGGTTGTCTCTATTCCCATTCTTGAACAAGGGAACAACATTTGCTGTCCTCCAGTCTGCTAGCACTATTCCTGTCGACAATGACAACATAAAGATCAGAGCCAAAGGCTCTGCAATCTCTTCTCTGGCTTCAGAGAATCCTAGGACAAGTCCCACCTGGCCCAGGCCATTTATCTATTTTCACACTTTTCAGAATTGCTAACACCTCCTCCTTGTGAACCTCAATACCGTCTAGTCTAGTAGCCTGTATCTCGTATTCTCCTTGACAACATTGTCTTTTTTCAGTGTGAATATTGACAAAAGATATTCATTAGCGCTTCCCCTGTCTCCTAGGCGTCCACACACAACTTCCCACTAATGTCATTGATTGGCCCTAATGTTACCCTAGTAATCCTTTTATTCCTAGTACACCTAGAGAAAGCTTTAGGATTTTCCTTGATCCTATCTGCCAAAGACTTCTCATGTCATCTCCTGGCACTTCTTAGCCCTCTCTTTAGGTCTTTCCTGACTAGCTTATAACTCTCAAGTGCCCTAACTGAGCCTTCACGTCTCATCCTAACATAAGCCTTCTTCTTCCACTTGACAAGAGATTCAACTTCCTTAGTAAACCACTGCTCCCTCACTCAACTACTTCCTTTCTGCCTGACCGGTACATACTTATCAAGGATACACAGTAGCTGAATAAGGTCCACATTTCAATTGTGTCCATCCCCTGCAGTTTCCTTCCCCATCCTATGCATCCTAAATCTTGCCTAATCCCATCATAATTGCCTTTCCCCCAGTTTTAACTCCTGCCCTGAGATATGTACCTATCCCCTTCCATCGCTAAAGTAAACAAAACCAAACTGTGGTCATTATCACCAAAGCGCTCACCTACCTCCAAATCTAACACCTGGCCAGGTTCATTACCCAGTACCAAATTCAATGCCGCCTCACTCCTTGTTCAGGAGATCATCTTGCACACATTGGACCAAAAACTGACCCATCTAAAGTACTCAAACTATATTCCGGTCGATATTTGGAAATTTAAAATCCCCCATAACAACTACCCTGTTAGTCTTGCTCCTATCCAGAATCAGCTACATCTCTGGAACTATTTGGAGGTCAATAGAAAACTCCTAATAGGGTGACCTCTCCTTTCCTGTATCTAACTTCAGTACATACTACCTCAATAGACGAGTCCTCAAGTGTCCTTTCTATCCTTGGCTATCCTTGGCTTAGAAAGTCACACCTTCCCCCTCTTTTACCACCACCTCTGTCCTTACTGAAACATCTAAATCCTGGAATGTGCGACAACTATTCCTCTCCCTGTCTATCCATGTCTCCAAAATGGCCACAGCATACAATTCCCAGGTACTAACCCACCTTATTCACCGACCTTATTCTGGGTGCTCCTAGCATTGAAGTAGACACACTTCAAAACGCCTTCCTGCTTGCCAGTGCACTTTAGTGACCTTGGAGCCATATTTTTGACCTCCCTGCTCTCAACCTCCTAGACACTACAATTTAGGTCCCATTCCCCCTGCTGAATTAGTTTAAACAATCCCGAAGAGCATTAGCAAATTTCACCCCCAGGATATTGGTGCCCCTCTGGTTCAGATAAAGACCATCCTGTTTGTAGATGTCCCACCTACCCCAGAATGAGTCCCAAATATCCAGCCATCTGAAACCCTCCCTCCTGCACCATCCCTGTAGCTTCGTGTTCAACTCCCCTCTCCCTATTCCTTGCCTTGCTAGCATATGGCATGGGCAATAAACCAGAGGTAACAACTCTGTTTGTTCTCGCTCCAAGCCTCCTCCCTCACTCCCTGAATTTCTGCCTTAAATCCCCATCTCTTTTCCGACATATGTTGTTAGTGCCTATGTGGACAAGTTGGGGCTGCTTCCTTTCCTCTCAAGGATCCCGAAAACATGATCTGAGACATCACAAACCTGGCACTTGAGAGGCAACACACCAATCATGAGTCTCTCTCGTTCCCACAGAACCTCCTATCTGTCCCCCCCTAACTATGAAGTCCCCAATGACTAATACTCTGCTCCTCCCTCCCCTTCTCTTTTGAGCAATAGGGACAGATTCTGTGCCAGAGACATGTACCCCTTGGCTTACCCCTAGTAAGTTGTCCCCCCACCAACTATATCTAAAACGGTACACTTGTTATTGAGGGCAACGTCCACAGGGGATCCCTGCACTGTCTGCCGGTTCCCTTTCTGTCCCCTGACTGTAACCCATCTGCATTTTTCTTGTACTTGAGGTTTGACTACCTGCCTGTAATTCCTCTCAATAACTCCCTCCGCCTCCTGAATGATCTTAGGTTCATCCAGCTCCAGCTCCAGTTCCCTAATGTGATTTTCAAGGAGCTGGAGTTGGGTGCACTTTCCAGATGAAGTCAGCAGGGATACGAGTGATGACCCTTTCCTCCCACATTCTGCAGGAGGAACATTGAACTGCCCTAACCGCCATTCCCACTATTCTAAATTCCCAAAGTTTTCATGCAACTGTAGCGATATCTCCTGGGACATGAGTGTTTTGGCACCTCACAGCGTCATAGAGATGTACAGCATGGAAACAGACCCTTCGGTCCAACCCGTCCATGCCGACTAGATATCCCAATCCAATCTAGTCCCACCTGCCAGCACCCAGCCCATATCCCTCCAAACCCTTCTTATTCATATACTCATCCAAATGCCTCTTAAATGTTGCAATTGTACCAGCCTCCACCACTTCCTCTGGCAGCTCATTCCATACGTGTACCACCCTCTGTGTGAAAAAGTTGTCCCGTAGGTCTCTTTTATATCTTTCCCCTCTCAGCCTAAACCTATGCCCTCTAGTTCTGGACTCCCTGACCCCAGGGAAAAGACTTTGCCTATTTACCTCATGCTAAGACCTTAAATAATGCATGCAAGAGGTTATGTTTTATTATCTGAGTATCCTGCTTGAACAAAGAATATTAACCTAACATCTTCCCGGTTCTGTCTCCTTGAATTTGTATGACCCTATCCTGTAAAATACAGGAAAAATCAAATGTTTTCTCCCATGGCAATTCCACATTAAACTGTCAATTTTCCACCTTGCCCTTGTATATAAGGCTAAATTGTGAATTTTCTGTTCTAAAGCCTCAGTGCTGTGTGATGTCTTTGCTCAATGAGACAGAGTTGCAAAAATCTGTCAAGGTTAGAATAAAACATGTCAAACGACAAAATGAATCTAAATGCCATGTTCATGCGGTGAACTTTGAGGAAGCATTGATGAATAGGTAAGAACCTGACTTCTAGTGACTAATTGACTGCTTGTTACATTTTGTAGAGAGTTAGTAATGGATGTTGACCTTGGTGAAGGTGCTCAACCCGGCTGTCGCATTATGATTAAGGAACAGTTACCACAAGGGCTTTATGTGGATCCATACGAACTTGCGTCAATGAGAGAGCAGAAGAGTAAAGAGGTATGAGAAACGCAATCTGCTCCATTTATCTTTTGTCATTATTAAAAGTGTCACTATGAGGGAGTTGGACATCTTTTTCATTATATTCATGTTAACATCCATTTCTCCTATGTCCATCACTGATATGCATCTCCTGACAATCCAAGTTCCCTTCCTGGCTAAAGGCGGATGCTAGAAATCTGAAACAAACACAGAATACTGGAGAAACTAAGCTGGTCCAGCAGCTCTGAGTAGCGAGAAATAGTAGTTACATTACTGCTGAGTTACTCCAGTAGTCTGTGTTTGTTTCCCTTTCTGGCTCCTAAGTTAGCTGATATTGTTACTGGTTATGTCTCCTTAGGTTCTGTCTTTCTCTCATTCAAATCTGCTGCCATTATCCCTCTCCTTCAAATAAAACAAACCTTTACCCACTATCCATGGAACTCCCATTTCATCTCCATCTTCTCTTTCTTCAAATATTTCTTAAGTGTTGTCATCTCCCAAATTTGTCCCCATCTTTTCTGGAATCAGCCACAGTGCAGAAGGAGGCTATTTGGTCCATCTTAATTGTACTGGCTCTCAGAAAGATTCATTCTCTTCATTGCCATTTCCTGACTTTCTTAATGTAACCCTGCACGTTATTGTATGGGCTAATTTGTTTTTAAATACTTAAGTTGAAATTGCCTCCACCAGCTAATATCCCTTTATGTGACTGGGTGTTATGCTTTGTTTTATTATGCCTCAGTGAAGTATCTTGGACACTTAACTAATCTTAAAGGTGCTAGCTAAGTATGAGTTGTTACAGTTAAAACTACAAGCAAAGTCAAATACCACATATATGATAAACATTCTTTATGCTGTCTGATTAAATAATTCCAGCCGAAGGGTAAAACACGATGGACATAGGATAGAAACAATCCATCTTAAACTCAACTTCAGATCTGTTTGCCATGGTGCACAGCTCTTATAACGCTTTGACTAACAGCTTTTATAGGGTAAACCTATTTATTTAGATCTATTATCCATTGAAGTTGCTCCCTGGTGCTGATTTTATTGAGGCTTGTAAGTGATTTGCTGCTATGTTTTAGTGTGGACAGCATGGTCAAATACTGTTTTTTTTAAAAGACCTCTTGTGACAGCCAACCCTGTATATGTGCAGCTGCTGTGTCTAACAAAATGAATGCTGGAGACGGTTTCAGTTAGGTCCTCTTGAAACTTGGTTGCAATATAAAAACTGGTGTACCTAATGTCAATATTGCAAATCAGATGCATTGTCACTACTACTGGGTATTTGTTTTTATTAGTAATGTCACTGATTTCAACAGCCGCAGTGGTCCTAGTGGTAATGAATTATAGCTGGTAGTTACGAATAGTCCTGATGAAGGATCCTGCCCGAACCATCTACTTCTCCTGCTCCTCAGATGTGTCTAACCTGCAGTGCTATTTCCAATGCCATACACTGAGTGTTATTCACTTGGATGTAAGTAGCAACCGGCCGTGGCTATTCTTGCTTTGTGCTATTGGTGCTCGCTTAACATTTGCAAATTGTGTGCAGATACTCGTTCAGAATGAGATCGATATTGAAGCTCCAGAATATTTATCAGCAACGCATGCAATTATCGTTTATCTGAAGCCTGACCCCAGACATCATGGACGCTTTACTGGTATAGTCCCAGTACACGTACGATATCATCGGCCAACAGACAGAGAGGAAGCCATTGCTTTGGTGACCCTTCCAGATCCACAGTTGATGATTCACTGTCAGGAAAGTATGTAACAAATCAGAATGGGTGCCTTCCAGTTTTTGTTTTTTTGCCTTGCATATTTCTGTCCTCTCGCTTGGCTCATGTTATTGTTTGCTTATGGTTTCATAAGGGAAAACTATTGTCTTGTTCCCCATCCAGAAAGCTTACATTCTTTATTTCACAGTGAGGAGGGGAAATTGGGGGCAGTGGGAAAGGGAAGGGACTCTGGTTGGCAATGTGCTTCATGGTGCAGCTCAAGATGAAAGGAATTGATTTTGATTTGATTCTGCAAAAAATTAATAGTAGCTTGCTGAAAGAGCATTGCTAACTTGCAGTAATTCGAGTGAAATTTAAATATACTTCATAACTGGCAGTAATATAAATGACCCACTTAAGAACATAAGAACTGGGGGCAACCCACAGCTTCCAACCTCATAGTCCGGGAACCCTGCACTGCCCTGTTCTACCTCCTTCCCAAGATCCACAAGCCTGACCACCCTGGCCGACCCATTGTCTCAGCATGCTCCTGCCCCACTGAACTCATCTCTACCTACCTCGACACTGTCCTATCCCCCCTAGTCCAGGAACTCCCCACATATGTTCGAGACACCACCCTCCACCTCCTCCAAGGAGACTCCACCTCCTCCAAGACTTCCGTTTCCCCGGCCCCCAACGCCTCATCTTCACCATGGATATCCAATCCCTCTACACCTCCATCCGCCATGACCAGGGCCTCAGTTTTTTCCTCTCCGGACGTCCCCAACAGTACCCTTCCACCGACACTCTCATTCGTTTGGCTGAACTGGTCCTCACCCTTAACAATTTCTCCTTTGAATCCTCCCACTTCTTCCAGACCAAAGGGGTAGCCATGGGCACACGTATGGGCCCCAGCTATGCCTGTCTCTTTGTTGGCTACATAGAACAGTTGATCTTCCGTAATTACACTGGCACCACTCCCCACCTCTTCCTCCGCGACATTGATGACTACATTGGTGCCACCTCGTGCTCCCACGAGGAGGTTGAGCAATTCATCAACTTCACCAACACATTCCATCTGACCTTAAATTTACCTGGACCATCTCTGACACCTCCCTCCCCCTCCTGGACCTCTCCATCTCCATTAATGACGACCGACTGGACACTGACTTTTTTTACAAACCCACCGATTCCCACAGCTACCTGGATTACACCTCTTTCCACCCTACCTCTAGCAAAAATGCCATCCCGTATTCCCAATTCCTCCGCCTCCGCCGTATCTGCTCCCAGGAGGACCAGTTCCACCACAGAACACACCAGATGGCCTCCTTCTTTAGAGACCGCAATTTCCCTTCCCACGTGGTTAAAGATGCCCTCCAACGCATCTCGTCCACATTCCGCACCTCCGCCCTCAGACCCCACCCCTCCAACCGTAACAAGGACAGAACGCCCCTAGTGCTCACCTTCCACCCTACCAACCTTCGCATAAACCAAATCATCCGTCGACATTTCTGCCACCTCCAAAAAGACCCCACCACCAGGGATATATTTCCCTCCACACCCCTTTCCGCCTTCCACAAAGACCGTTCCCTCCGTGACTACCTGGTCAGGTCCACGCCCCCCCCCTACAACCCACCCTTCCATCCTGGCACTTTCCCCTGCCACCGCAGGAACTGTAAAACCTGCACCCACACCTCCTCCCTCACCTCTATCCAAGGCCCTAAAGGAGCCTTCCACATCCATCAAAGTTTTACTTGCACATCCACTAATATCATTTATTGTATCCGTTGCTCCCGATGAGGTCTCCTCTACATTGGGGAGACTGGGCGCCTCCTAGCAGAGCGCTTTAGGGAACATCTCTGGGACACCCGTACCAATCAACCACACCGCCCCGTGGCCCAACATTTCAACTCCCCCTCCCACTCTGCCGAGGACATGGAGGTCCTGGGCCTCCTTCACCGCCGCTCCCTCACCACCAGACGCCTGGAGGAAGAACGCCTCATCTTCCACCTCGGAACACTTCAATCCCAGGGCATCAATGTGGACTTCAACAGTTTCCTCATTTCTCCTTCCCCCACCTCACCCTAGTTCCAAACTTCCAGCTCAGCACTGTCCCTATGACTTGTCCGGACTTGTCCTACCTGCTTATCTCCTTTTCCACCTATCCGCTCCACCTTCTCCTCTCTGACCTATCACCTTCATCCCCTCCCCCACTCACCAATTGTACTCTATGCTACTTTCTCCCCACCCCCACCCTCCTCGAGCTTATCTCTCCATGCTTCAGGCTCACTGCCTTTATTCCCGATGAAGGGCTTTTGCCCGAAACGTCGATTTTGAAGCTCCTTGGATGCTGCCTGAACTGCTGTGCTCTTCCAGCACCACTAATCCAGAATCTGGTTTCCAGCATCTGCAGTCATTGTTTTTACCTCTGTTCTGTTAAAGTATCTATTTGAGACGGCTCAGAGAATCCCTGATGGACTCGACATGTAGCCTCTCTTGGTTTGTCTCAGAGATTGTACTCTGGTAGTCTGGAATATAAAACTCTTACAGACAGTTTAGTTTAAATGATTACCTTTATTTACCAATGGCATCAATATTACACTATAACATAGATACCTACAAGCCAAGCTTGAGCTAAGCTTCTAAAACCACTAGCAGAGTAGCAGCGCCAGCTCTTACCCCTAAAAGCTCTCTCAGGCTACTCCTCTTATTGCTGCAAACAAGCTGTCTTCATACAGAATTTGGTATTAAAATTACAAAAACGCCACATGTCCTTATTCAGATAAACATCAATAAAATAGCAAAAATTTTGCAGAGGAAGAGAAACTCATTGACAGGTCTGTGTACGCTTGACTAATTAAGCTACATGCACATCTAAGTGGGAAACCTTGATCCAGCCAGGCCCCAAATGGCTGATTGCTTTGGTTAAACTTTTGTTGAACAGTTCATCATAATGAGGCATTAGTCTAAACTATGTGGGAAAGGTCTTGGGGTCACCTCGCTCAGCTAACATGTCCAGTATCGAGCTCCTACAAAACGGCTTTTTCTTTCAAAATCATCTTAGATTCCCAGAATGCAAATTAAATTCATAACATTCCCGGATCTTGAGGGCCAGGGAACAACACACAAACATTCAATCCATGACAAGCCAGTGTTCACTCAAAACAGACCATAAAAGGTTAATTTTTCCACCAGCTTCCGACTGCTGTCTCTCTCTCTCTCTCTTCCAACACCCCACCCCCCACCCCCCGCATCCCACCACCAACCACTCTCTCAGTATTCCTTGAACCCTTCGGTCAGTGAATGAAATTTACAGAAGAATGTTTTCTCTCTCTCACTCACACATAAACATCTTTCAACTTCCTTACTATGTCGGGTTTTTCCTTGCCTGTAAGGATAATGAGGTATTCGCTCATCGATGACTGTATCGGCGGAGGTTGAACAGTTCATCCATTTTACTAACACCTTTCACCGCAACCTCAATTTTACCTGGACCGTCTCAGATTCCTCCCTCCCCTTCCTAGACCTCTCCATTTCTATCTTGGATGACCGAATCAACACGGACATTTACTGTAAACCGACCGACTCCCACAGCTACCTAGACTACACGTCCTCCCACCCTGCCCTCTGTAAAAACGCCATCCCATATTCCCAAATCCTTCGTCTCTGCCGCATTTGCTCCCAGGAGGACCAGTTCCAATACCGAACAACCCAGATGGCCTCCTTCTTCAAAGACTGCAATGTCCTTTCAGACGTCGTCGACGATGCTCTCCACCACATCTCCTCTACTTCCCGCCCCTCCAATCGCCACCAGGACAGAACCCCACTGGTCCTCACCTACCACCCTACCTGCCTCCATATACATCGTATGATCCGTCGTCATTTCCGCCACCTCCAAACAGACCCCACCACCAAGGATATATTTCCCTCCCCTCCCCTATCAGCGTTCCGAAAAGACCTTTCCCTCCGTGACTCCCTCGTCAGGTCCACACCCCCCACCAACCCAACCTCCACCCCCGGCACCTGCCCCTGCAACCGCAAGAAATGCAAAACTTGCGCCCACACCTCCCCCCTTACTTCCCTCCAAGGCCCCAAGGGATCCTTCCATATCCGCCACAAATTCACCTGCACCTCCACACACATCATTTACTGCATGCGCTGCACCCAATATGGCCTCCTCTATATTGGGGAGACAGGCCGCCTACTTGCGGAACGTTCAGAGAACACCTCTGGGACACCCGACCACCCCGTGGCTCAACACTTCAACTCCCCCTCCCACTCCACCAAGGACATGCAGGTCCTTGGACTCCTCCATCGCCAGACCATAGCAACACGACAGCTGGAGGAAGAGCGCTTCATCTTCCGCCTAGGAACCCTCCAACCACAAGGGATGAACTCTGATTTCTCCAGTTTCCTCATTTCCCCTCCCCCCCCCCCCCCCCCCCACCCTGTCTCAGTCCCAACCCTCGAACTCAGCACCACCTTCCTAACCTGCAATCTTCTTCCTGACGTCTCCGCCCCAACCCCCCACTCCGGCCTATCACCCTCACCTTATCCCCCTCACCTTAACCTCCTTCCACCTATCGCATTTCCAACGCCCCTCCTCCCTACCTTTTATCTTAGCCTGCTTGGCACACTTTTCTCATTCCTGAAGAAAGGCTCATGCCCGAAACATCGATTCTCCTGCTTCTTGGATGCTGCCTGACCTGCTGTGCTTTTCCAGCAACACATTTTCAGCTCTGATCTCCAGCATCTGCTGTTCTTCACTTTCTCCTGTTCACATTCCAGCACTGTCAAGATGAGGGAGGTGAGCTTCATAAATTCAAATCTGCTCAGTGTGGTATACGTGAAAATATGTCAGGGTTGTTCTATTACGTACATATTCCATTCAGCTTATTAAACTACCAGTTCTTTTCCTATTGAGTATGAGTCTTGTTAAGAGTCTTTGATATAATCCAGCAATTTAGTTATTCTACATTCTGTTATGAAATATGCACCTCCGGCATGAAAAGGAAGTACTGCCACACATTCCACAAGTGAACAAATGTTATCACCTTATTTACACCGATCCATTGACACTAAGAACACATGCCCCCAATTCCTTTGAACAAGCACTTTTCTGCATTCTCTGCAGCAAATGTGTCACATTTTAGACTACACATTTTCTCAGTCTAGCCCTTTAAGCCTGCTCTGCCACTCGATAAGATCATGGCCAATCTTTTCATGGATTCAGCTCCACTTACCCACGTTTTCACCATATCCCTTAATTCCTTTATTTTTAAAAAAATAAACCTTAGCTTTAAAATGATTACATCAGAGACTGGATGTATAATTGGAGATGCGTGTCAGGACCCTGTCGAGGTCCTGATGCATTGATTCCATGGAAATTGCTCAGGAAATTTGTACTTCCAGTGGGGAATTCCATTGCTCCCTAGGACACTTTGGAAAACGCCTGAGTTAAAGTTGGAGGTATCTCACAGTTCCAATGTACCTACATGGATATTTATCCAGGAAATATTAGACAGAAATATCCTTGCCTAATTCCTGGGTAACTGTTCAATTAAGCCACCCCTGCTGAACTCAACTGCACCACTGCTCTACCTTAACAGCCTGACTATACCTAAAGAGATTATATTCCTGACCATCCCTTAGCAACTCCTCCCCACCCTTTCCCATGTCCTGTCTGGTCACACTACCTGTCTTCTGTGATCCAAGTACCCTTGTGACTTGACTACCTCTTCCTGACCAGTTTAACTTCTGACAGTCCTACCCACCCATCGACACTCTCTGTCATGCACTTGCTCTCTCTTATAACCTGCTGGTGATTATGATCACTTTGGCACTGCAGCTAGAATTCTCCTGCATTGTAACTGTTTCTTTCTTTTTCTGTCAGCATGCTAGCAAGGAAGCAGTTCTTTCCAATGCAAACTGCTGAAATGTTTTAAAAGGGGGATCTTTAATATACTTTTTTGGACTACATCCTCTAGTTCTGGTCTTCCCCCACAAGAATAAGCATCAGTCCAATATCCATGCTGTCTGGTCTGACCTAGAATCTTTTAAGTTCCAATAAGAATGCCGTTCAATCTTTGAAATTTCAAAAGGTGTAATCTAAGGGGGTGGCATGGTGGCTCAGTGGTTAGCACTGTTCTCTCAGCACCAGGGATCTGATTTCAATTCCAGCCTTGTGTGACTGTGTGGAGTTTGCACATTTTCCCCATGTCTGCATGGGTTTTCTCCAGGCGCTTGGGTTTCCTCCCACAGTGCAAAGATGTGCAGCTTCTGTGAATTAGCCATGCTAAATTGCCCACAGTCTTCAGAGATGTGTAGGTTAGGTGCACTAGTCAGGGGAAATATAGAGTATTAGGGTAGGGGAATGAGTCTGGGTGGGTTACTCTTTGGAGGGTCGGTGCGAACTTGATGGGCCAAATGGTCTGTTTCCACACTGTAGGGATTCTATGATTTCTATGGTAATCTGTTTGGTAAATCAAATTCTGCTTTGAAAGGAGGATCACCACCTCTTATTCACTTCCGTCTCTTTTTAGATGGTCCATTACTGGAAAGTTGGAAACTTGGTGTAACACAGGCTCCCTGCTCAGCAAGTAATCACAGTATCTGTAGCTGGCTGAATGTTAACTATCAGAATGTAAGTAGGTAACCTTTTAAAGAAATATCACCATATTTTTGCAGGTGAATCTGTATTTTGTTTGTATTTTTTTGAAAAAAAAACCAAAATTGTCATTTACTTATTGGACTTAAGATACAACCAATAATATTTCATATAAATATAATTGTAATGTTCCTATTACATATTACTTTATAACATATTATTGGTTTCAGTTAAGGGAAGAGCTTTGGTCTGTTTAGCTTATCCATCCGCAACAAAACGGTCTGATTTGAGAACCGGTCTGATTTTGTCGTCTTGAAATTGGTTAAAGTTCCTGAAATCACCTTTTCCAGTAATCTGTTCACATTCTTAGCAACCCTTTTTTTTAAAACTCTCTTACATTTCCTTGAATTGAATTTAAGGTAGCTATTCAAAATTTTCTTGAAAAGCAGAGAAAGTATAAGGGTTCCAAAATGACAATTTTGTTGTGAAGTGTACCAGCTACCATATCCCTGAAATGGGGTGGCAAGTTCTGCCTAATATTTGCCACATCTATGCAGAGTGGGCAGATCATGGTGTTAATCAGTGTGCAATGTAGAATTGATATCAGCACTGCCATTTGGAGCACCAAGGTCCAGACAATGACTTCTCTTGCCCTTGTGCAGCTAAAATGATGTTATGACTGACACACAAGTGCTGCACACACATATGCACGCATGCAAACACAATATAAAGAGATCAGTAGCTATTTATTCTGGCTGTTGCTGCGATTCTACATATCTTTGGTCCTTTTCACATTTCTGTTCATATGATTGAAATTTGTTTCTGGTAATTAAAAGTTTTGTGGACAAATCAGTTCCTTTTAGACATGGGTGGCTTTTGTGTATTTCCTCTTGGCATTGAACAGGAGAATGTGTGCAGAGACTGCACAGTAGGTAAAGCTGCTAACGGAGGGAGAAGAATGGGGAGAAGGTCTCTCAACAGGAGGTTGTATCTGCAGAGGTTCTTCAGGGAGCAAATCTATTGTAGAACAAATTGCAGGAATGCTGTTATTATTGGCACCCTTTGTGTACTGGCATCCAGAACCATGATGACAGAAATCTGAGTTTCCATGGCAGCAAGTGAGGTAGCTAGACAGCATTTTGATACTGCAGCACTCAGGTGACTGCTGCTTGTGCTGTAGTGGATGTTGAGACATTGGCCTTAAGACACTACATCACATTGATCCTAGTGTTGCATTGCTGGATTGTGGCCTCCCCTGGCAAACAACACCACCTCCCGTTCCATTTGGGAAAATAGGGACTTTAAACCAAGTTGTCCCAAGATGGTGCTGAATTCCTCCAAGCTCCTTAACAGTGAGCGCAGGCTTTCCAATTAGTGAAGCACTTTTGTGCTTAAGTAGTCTGGCCCAATAAAGTAATCATCAGTATTTTCAGTGTGTCCCAGAACTAGTGTGCAATTTCATCTTTGTTCAGTTGCTACCAGTGTGTTTCTTTTCCCTCTGTTTAGAGGGTACTTGTACCCACTGTGTTACCAGAATTAGATGCCATTTCTATCCTCTCCTCCAATGACACCAAATATAGATGGGAATTCAAGGAGTGAAGATGACACAGAGTCTACAAAGGGGTATAAGCAAGTTAAAACTTTGCAACTTGTGCAAAAACCTGACAAATGTAACATAATGTGAGAAATTGTGAGCTTGTATGCTTTAGCAGGAAGAATATTATTTAAACGGAGAAAACTGCAGCAGAGTAATTTAGGGGTCCTTGTGTATTATTATTTATTCACTTAGCACGTCAAGGTTCAGAAAGTAATAAGGAAGGCAAATGGAATGTTTGCCTTTATTTCAAAGGGAATATTTTTTTAAAAAGGGGATTTAACTAAATCTATACAAAGCACGAGTCAGACCGCATCTTGAGTGTTGTGGTGCTCTTATCTAAGGAAAGATGTACTGGCATTGGAGGCAACCCAAAGAAGGTTCAGTAGGTTGATTCTCGGTGTGGAGGGTTTTTTCTTACAACGAGAAGTTGAATAGTTTGGGGTTACACTCACCAGAATTGAGAAAAATAAGAGGCAAACTTACTGAAACATATAGATTAATGGACTTCATAGAGTAAATGTGGAATAGTTGTTTTCCCTTTTGAGAGCTGAGACCAGATGGCATGTTCTCAAAGGAATAGGTCGCCCATTTAAAACAAATTTGAGGAATTCCTCACTTGGAGGGTAGTGAATCTGTGGAATCTTTTACGGCAGTGGGCTATTGAGACTGGATTGTTAAATATATTTAAGGTTGACATTGACATTTTTAATCAGTAAGGAAATCAGGGGTTATGAGGATAAGACAAGGAAGTGGAATTAAGGATAATAAGATTAGTTATAATCACATTGAAAGGTGGAGTAAATTCTGGGCTAACTGACCTACTTCTGAATCTATGAGTTATGGTCTTATGGTCTAAAACTACAAACTGCGTAGGCATTTAATTTGGCACCTACAACTGTGAGACTGAATTACAGTATCTCTGTCTTCATTAATTTCTTGATCTTCCGTTGTCTACTCAGATTCCACTGTTTGAATATCTGAGAGGGGAACAGATCAAGATTAAGGTAGTGATGAGGGCCAAGAAGTCCATGCTTGCACCATTATTATTTTCTTAATTGGAAAATGTTGTGATTTGAGAAATAGTAATAGATCCCAAGCCAGTTTTGTGATGCTGATATTACATGCCTTGGATATCCTCAACTTTCTATGAAAACAGCACCACCAGGACAAAGCATGCCACTTAATTGGCACCCCATCCACTAACTTTAACATTTCCCAATGCACAGTGGCAGCAGCGTGTTCCAACTACAAGATGCACTTTGCATCACTCATCCTTTGATAATATCTTCCAAACCCATGACTTCCAACAACTAGAAGGACAGTAGCAGTAGATCCATGGGAACATCATCCCTTGCAAGTTCTCCTTCAAGCCTCATATCCTAACTTAAAGCTATATCACCATTCCTTTCACTGTCACTAGGTCGTAATCCTGGACTTACATCCCAAAAACTGCAACAATTCAAGATGACAGCAAGGAATGGGCAATAATGCTGTCTTAGCCAAAGATGCCCACCTCCTATGAAAGAATAAAGAAAAGAACTTGCTGAGTTCTGTGCCTGGCCAAATCTCTGCTGTTTCAAACAGGACTCCATCAGGAATTGGGTCTCCTACTTTGGGAATTTATTTGTTGTGCAATTAACTATTTTTCATTTGTTTGTTGTACAGAAGTTAATATTTTGTTATTCTTAAAAAGAACTGCTGTCATATTGAAATACTTGTATTTGAAATTTAGAGCATGTGCTTATTAAGTATGGATGTGTTGTGAGTGTCCTCTATCTTAGAGATTGCCAAGTCGCAGGATCACTTCCTGTCTCGGGTTGCTGGGTGTCACAATTCCTTCTTTTTGTAGGTTGTGGAATCCCTAACACTACAGGTTCCTGTTGGACAGAAGAAGCATGTATTGGCTGTGGTCACTGTAACGCTGCTTGTTACCATTCTGTGCTGTAGCCTGCTTATCAGAGCTGTGTGGATACATGGCGAGTTTGAACACTGTGATGAAATTCCATTAAAAGGTGAGATTTTCAGTCTTGAATTTTATTGGAATTGTTTGGAATAACTCATTGCTGTGGCGTCCCCTTTATATATTTATTAATTAATTAATAAGTACACTCAGTAGTTCCAGCATATCTACATCCAATGAAGTTAGTATTGTATCCACTTGAATTCTTCAATCATCTTGTACATGCATGTTAGTGCAAAGTACATGCAGCTCTGCGCTGTGTTAGCATTCCCATGTGCTTGGAATATATCACTAAGGGTAGCAGAGAGTAGTGGAATTGCTCTGTGTACGAAGGATAGATTTATTCAAAACCAGAGTTCATTTGGCCCATTGTATTTATGCCAGCATTTTGATGGAGCTATCACTGTTCTCTCCTCATAGCTATGTAACTTTGTCTCCTTTAAGTATCTATATAAAAATGAGTAAGCCATTCAATTCCTCAAACTTGTTTGGCTGTTTGTTGAGATGATAGCTGATCTACACCCTTGCAAGAGTTCCAAACTCCTGTAACCCTTGTGTGTAGAAGTGTTTCTCAATTTCACTCCTAGAAGTTTTGGCTGTAAATTTTAGATTATGCCCTTACCCTGGACTCCAGCTAGGATAAATAGTTTCTCTATGTCTCTCTGTTTTCCTAAATATCTTTAAACTTCACTTGAATCAATGTTCAATCTTCTGCATTCCAGAAAATAAAAGCCCAGTTTGTATAATTTCTCTTAAAATTTTAAACCTTTATGTGCTAAATTTGCACTGCACTCTCACCAAGGAAAGTTGATCCTTCCTAAGCTGTGATGGTCACAATATTCAGAAGTGTGGTCTGATTAGGGCTTTGTCGAACTGAATTATGCTTGTAGAGTCATACAGCACATAAACAGACCCTTCAGGCCAGTCCATACCGAACATAATCCCAAACTAAACTAGTACCGCCTGTCTGCTTTTGGCGTGTATTCCTCCAAACCTTTCCTGTTCATGCATTTATCTAGGTTTTTTTTTAAATGTTGCAACTGTGCCCACATCCACCACTTCCTCAGGAGATTCATTCCATGTGTGAGCCACCTTCTATTTTTAAAAGAAATTGCCCATCATGTTTTTAAAATCTTTCTCCATTCACCTTAAAAATATGTCCCCTGTCATGAAATACCCCATCTTAAGGAAAAGACACCTACCATTAACCCTCCCTATACCCCTCATGATTTTATACCTCCTATGCTCCAATGGATAAAAAGTTCCAGCCTATCCAGCCTTTCTTTTTAACTTGTATCTTGTCATACCCAGCAACATTCTGGTAAATCTCTTTTGAACTCTCTCTAGCTTAATAATATCCTTGCTATAAAAGGGTGACCAGAACTGGATACAATACTCCAGAAGAGACCTCACCAATATTCTGTACAACCTCAACATGACTTCCCAACTGCTGTACTCAAAGGACTTCTATTCCCTTGTACTTATTCCTCTAGATATAAAGGTCAATACTCCCTCATTCTTTTGAGTATTTTACTGCCTGATCATTGCATTTTAAGGAACTGTGTATTTGGACCTAAATCTCTTTGGATCTATACTATTTTTCCAAATCCTTTTGAATGCTATTATTACATCTGCTTTTACTACCCTTCCAAGCAATGCATTACAGATCACAGCAACTTGCTATGTTTAAAGAAAGGCAACAAGAACATTTCTTTCTCTCTCAAATTAGGTACAGCAAAAAGGACTGGTCTGTTTATCTTCCTATGCACATTCCACAAATTGCACGTTTCACTGTCTATTTCTGATACATAAGGAGGGAACTCATGCTTGGAATGCACTCTGGTTCTTTCACTCAGCCAGCAAGCTTTTGTTGATTGTTTAAACCCTGTTAATGAATGGGATTTTTTTTATTTTTATTGAAGTAACGCAGCTAATTAAGAGAATCTGCAATAAAATTGTCTGGCATTTTCATTTACTGCCACATAAGCTTTTATCTAGTGCCATCGGTTAGTTACAGGCAAACTTTGGAGAAAAAGCTGTTTACATAATTTCTCTGCATATTTGTGCTGATCTTCTGCCAGATTTACAGTGGAAAGATTGGGAAGGGGAAAAAAAAACTGTAAACGTTCCATGATCTAGTCTAAAAAGGAATAATTAAAGTCACTGTTAAGTTCATGAAAACTTGTCTGTGCAGCCAGAATTCAAAGTTTTGTCAGACAAAAGTACAGAACTAGATAAATGTTCTTTAAACCACCCGGGCACAGATTCTCTGGCATCCTCAATCTGCGATATATCAATTTTCTTGATGTTCAGAATGGCTGTAAATAGCAGCCTAGTGGAATTGAGGATTTCAGACATTAAGGAAGTCACTTAACATTTCTCAAATATTTCTTGTGTTTGGAGAATGTTTTCACATGCATGCCAGATACTTGAGACCAGACAGGAAAGACCTGTTGAACTACCAATTTCACTGTCCCATAATGTTCAAAAAATCCTGTCTGAAAGACCTCAGGCAATTTTTGCACTAATGCAACAAAATAATTTAGCAGCTGCACATATTATATTTTCTGCATTTTGGACTTGCTAAATCAGTTGTACATGGCTGTAATGGCTAAGTCTTTTACA
This sequence comes from Chiloscyllium punctatum, assembly GCF_047496795.1. Lineage (NCBI taxonomy): Eukaryota > Metazoa > Chordata > Chondrichthyes > Orectolobiformes > Hemiscylliidae > Chiloscyllium > Chiloscyllium punctatum. The sequence continues at coordinate 84,147,230 of NC_092744.1, forward strand.
TGCGCTTTCCCCTAGTCCTCTCCCACTTGTTATCGAAAGGGTAGTATCCTGAGAGATATTTGCCCTGCTTTTTTAAAAAATTTGCTAATTAAGTAACAAATTAAGTGTTTTGTGAATAAAGTTACTTCTGAAATCTGAACTATATTGGTAGTGTTCTCTTTGTCTGCTTCCCAGGGTCTCATGAGGGATCATTTAACTGAACATCAACCGGTCCTTGATGGTCTGCTCTTCTGAGGCCACTTTGATAGCTGTGTGCAGAATGGTGTTTGGCATGGGACTTGCTGCACTTCACTCTCCATCACTATGCTTAGAGCTGAAATAGAAACTCATTTGTCCAAAGACAGGTGGATGGAATAACCAGCTCTAACCAATACTCTCAGAATCCACATTTGAATTGTGTGGGCTTTCTTCCCATCTTCAGTTTCCTAACCTAATATGGATTAAATAATAATATGGTCTATAACACTAAACAGCTGGAATATACTTTTGAAGAACAGTGATGATATCCTTAACTCTGAGCCAGGAGGCATCGGTCCAAGTCCCACTGCTCCAGAGGTGAGTCATAACATCTCAGATTAGATTAGATTAGATTACATTACATTACAGTGTGGAAACAGACCCTTCGGCCCAACAAGTCCACACCGACACTCCGAAGAGCAACCCACCCAGACCCATACCCCTACATTTACCCCTTACCTAACACTACGGGCAATTTAGTATACCCATTCACCTGACCTGCACATCTTTGGACTGTGGGAGGAAACCGGAGCACCCGGAGGAAACCCACGCAGATACGGGGAGAACGTGCAAACTCCACACAGTCAGTCACCTGAGGCGGGAATTGAACCCGGGTCTCTGGCGCTGTGAGGCAGCAGTGCTAACCACTGTGCCATCCACAAACCAGTTAATCTGAACAAGTTAGTCTGAAAATATCTGTACACATACTGCCTCAACAACAACGCAAAATACTGCAGGTGCTGAAGACCTGAAATACAAATTAGAGATACTTAGCAGGTCTAGCAGCATCTACGAATGGAGAAACAGATTTTAACACCAAAATGTGTGTGTGTGAGAGAGACTAGCTGGACCATCACTAATTTGAGAAGGTGGTGGTAACCTGCCGCCTTGAACTGCTGCAGTCCGTGTGGGCTGTCGGTAGAAGCACAATGCTCCTTTGGCGGAGATTCCAAGATTTTTAATTTAGTGACAGTCAAAGAACAGTGATACGTTTCCATGTCACAGTGGAGGGGAACTTACAGGTAGTGGTGTTCCTTTGTATCCGCTGCTGTTGTCCTTCTGGGTTGTCGTACTTATAGATTCGGAAGGTCTGTCTGAGGAGCTTTGGTAAAATTCTGCTGTACATCTGTTTCTCTATTCAGAGATGCTTCTACTGAGCATTGCTGGTGGAGGGAGTGAATGTGATCCCATTCAAATGGGCTCCTGTGTCTTGAATAGTTCCTGAGTTGTGTTGGAGCAGCGTTCATCCAGGCAAATAAGGACTATTCCATTACAGTCCTCACTTGTGCCTTGTAGGTGGTGGGACAAGCTTTGGTGAGTCAGGAAATAAGTTACTAATTACAAGATTCCTAGCCCCAGACCTGGTCTGCCTTGGAACTGAAAAGAGATGGAAAACTGTATACTATAGAAAAAGGTAGGGGTTAAGAAAATAGCGTAAAGGAAAGGTTAGACAGTGAGCAAGGTTAGAGTTCAGCTCTGTTATAGAACAAAAAGCCACTGGTATTGTAATAGTTGTAAAGAAGTAACATTGATCCAGAGTAGCTGTTAATAGCAGGATGGGTCAACTATGCTGATTCAAAACCATGGAAACAAGAAGCTAGAGTGGTGGTAGTTGGGGTGAGTGGAAACCAAAATAGAGCTCATGATTACAGGTTGTGAAACTTAATGTTGAGTCCAGAAAGCTGTGAAGTGTCTGAATATAAAATGAGGTGCTGTTCCACCAACTTGTGTTGGGCGTCACTGGAATACGGCAGCGAATGTGAGCAGTAGGACAAGACGGTGTTTTGAAATGGCAGTGGACTGGAAGGTCAAGGCCATGCTTGAGGATTGAACATAGGTATTCAGTCAACATGTTTTTGATGTCCCCAGCGGAGTGGAGACTGCAATGGGACCTTGTGAGCAGCAAACATGATAGTTTCTGTCACAAAGTTAATATGTAAAAATTGTAAAATGGGGGAAAGCATTGCAACATCCCTTTAAGAGATGGTGTTCTTTTCGGTGCTTAGAGATTTGAAAATGGACATCTGAACAGCAGTTTAAAGTGCAGAGAGCACCCAAATTGAAGCATTTTGTATCAAACAGCCAAGCAACATTTTTACCGAGACAACAGTTTAAATTCAGCCGATTAATTTGACAAGACACTTGAAGACTAAGGACCAATTGAATTTAAAATGGATTGTTTTGACACTGGGAAGCCAATCAAATTATAAGAATTTAATATGTCACAGAGGAGTATGTAAAACTGGGATTTTTGAAAAATAGCAGACAACCATCTGCCATCTGAAGGGAGAGCCAAACTTAAGCTGCAGCGAAAGCAAGTTCGCCATCTGAGACACAAACCTGGCTTTCACACAAAATTACTAAGCTCTCTAAAAAGACCCATCAAAGATACCACAGTATTTCCAGTTCAAAATTCTCTGAGGAATTATCAGAAGGAAGGTGTTTGTGACATGAGATCAACAGAAGGAAGATTGGAGATAAAAACGAAGATATAAACTTTGCAAACTTGGAGAGATTAAGTTTTAATTTATTGCTTTCTTTATTAATTGTGTTTACATAAGTGGAACTTATAAAGTGGCAGGGAGTTATCAGGGAGTTTCTTACCTCTTAACCCACGTTAACAGATTGAGGGGACAGCTGAATGTCTCTGGGCGTTTTGGATTTAATTATTATTAGAAGAGAGCCTCTACTCCCATTATAACTGATTTGAGGTTTGTGTGTCAGTTCATTATTGGAGGGGCTTGACCTCACACCCATATTGGTTGAAACAAGTGTTTCTAGTAAAAGGAATGTTGGTGGACTTGGTTAGGGCAGACAAACTGTTGCATTTCCTGCGACTGCATGAGGAAGGCTGTGGGAGAGGGATGAGGTTATTCAGGAGTGGGTCCAGGTAAACTCCTTTTGGTTTGCTGACAAGGATGGTGTGAACGCAACTTTACATTGGAAAAACCAAATGCAGACTGGATGACTGCTTTGCTGAACACCTCTGGTTCATGCATATGCATGACCCTGACCTTCCCGTGGCCGGTCATTTTAACAGTCTCCTGCTCGCCTGCCCACTTGTCTGTCCTCAATGTCGCAGTGCTCCTGTGAATCACAGCAAACTGGAGGAGCAACATCTCCTCTTCAAGCTAGGCACTTTACAATCTTCTGGGTTCAATATTGAGTTCAACTCCTTGTCGGCAGAGAGCCTTTTCACTCACACCCTCAACTGAATACTCGGAGATTGTGAAAATACGGTAAACTTCTGGTGTTTCAAGTATATAGCTTTTGCTGGTTTATTGAGAGCGCTGGTTCACAAGGGGCTGGTTGAAATAAAGTTTATTGTATTGAAGAAGCAGTTAGATGGTTGGATGTTTCTTTGTGCAATCATTTCACTGGCACTGATGCCCTTGCCCAGCGCATTAATGTGGCCCCAGAAAGCTGGGCTGGCACAGAATCTGCAATATTTCTGCATAAGTGGAACAGATGAATTTTTGAATTTAATCCTATTTGTGAAAATGTAATTACACTTGACATGCAAAAGGCTCGAGATATCTGTCTCCATCCTCTTGAAAGCTTTGTAAATAAGCTCTGTAGTAGTGTTACAAAATATACTGGGAAAATGGAAGTGCTGTAGCCATGTTTTTGTATATTTTATCCTTCTCCACCTATGTCCTTGATCCAAAGTCTTACCAGAAGATTGTTATGCTTTTTAATAAATCTTTTGACATACCATCACAACTCTTCTGACATTTCTACCTCCATTGGATTTGATCTTCAGTGATGAAGCATATTTCTGTACATTGGTTCAGTTGGCAGTTCCTGATGATTTATGATGACTTCATGTCCATTTTGATTCAGTTATTGCTTCCTCAGTAACAGCTGTCAGGATGTTGCTATGTTTTGAGTTCTATATGCACATCATTGTTACATATGTCTCCTTGGTAAATGAGGGAAGTCTGATTGCCCTGTCTCCGTGGAGTTCAGTACTCAAGTTTGCAAAGTGCTTCATTAGCCAAACTGCCTGAGAGTTATCAGCTGGATCACTTATACCTAGACTTGCTATTGATATACTTCTCAATCAGTTCAAGAGCTTGTCAGTCATGTTTTCCTTACCCTTTGCACTGTGGTTCCTTAAAGCTTGCCAATGTTCAAGCTTCCTCTTTTTGCTCCACCTCAAATTTCCAATAGAAATCCCCGTAATCAGTCATGAATTGTTAGTTGTACCTTTCTCTGAGTAACTTGAATTCTAAAAATAAATCATTTTATTCACGTGGTCATATATTTCTGTTCTTATTTACTGTGTTTTTGTCAGAGATATAAATCAAGTCCTGCCAAATTCCCATTTTCGGTTTGAAAAATTTGTTTTATAACCTTTATTAACACCTGATTTCCACTCTAGTCCTTGTACAGTCTCATTATTAAAGCCCTCTATAAACAGAGATAAAAGCTCTTCCCTCCTAAGTTTATCTCTTTGTACTTTTGAGGAAGCAAGTGTTGCTTGGACTGAGTAGGGCTAAAGATAGTAAAGCATAAGCCCTGACTTCACTTCTGTTCTCAATATATTTGAGTTTGGAGGAGAATATGAAGGTTTGTTGAAGATACTAAATAGAAGGTTTGGCAAACACCAAGTAAGACTAACAGACAAACTGGAGGATAGCACATTCAATTTAATATAGAAAAATATGTGTTATTTTGCTCTCATAGGAAAGACATGGAATAGAAAAACTAGAAAAGAGGTTGTATTTATTTAGCATCTTTCAAATTCATAGAACACTCCAAAGTGCTTCATAGTCAATGAAATACTTTACATCATGCCTGTCATTGTAACACATACGTATGTATGAACATAAACTATTATGAGCCGAAACGGGCCATTGGGCCGGGTCTCCAGTATCATAGACTCATCTGATTCAGGCCTCTCATGGCTGACTTTACTGTGGTTACAACTCTAATTTTCTATCTGCCCTCTATATCCTTTCACACTCTTGTCAATGAAGCATCTAACTAACTGAGCCTTAAAAATACTTAGTGATAACTCACACCTCCACATTCCTTCCTTTTGGGAAGACAGTTACAAGAATGCCTTTCAACCTATTGTGTCCACACTGGTGAAAAACAGCTGCCTAGCTATTCCAATCCTATTTTCCAGCACTTGGCACGTAGCTTTGTTTTCCTTGGCATTTTGCGTTATGAGGATTTCTGACTCTGCTACCTATTACAGGCACTGTGTTCTAGATTCCCATCACCCTCTGGATGCAAGTGTTTTTTTTTTGCCCCACATCTCCTCTAAACCTCCTGCCCCTTACCATAAATCTATGACCCTGGTCATTGATCCCTACTCCAAGGGGAAAGGTTTCTTAAGATATCTTGTGTTCCCTCTCAATCTCCTCTGCTTTAAGGAAAACAACAACAGTCTGTCAAATCTTTCTTCAATATTGAAAATTCACAGCTCAGGCAATATTCTAGTAAATCTCCTGTTCTACTCTTAGGTGCGTTCACATCTCTCCTATAATATGGGTTCTGGAATTGCACACAATACTCTTGCTGTTGCTAACCAGCATTTCATACAGTTCTAGCTACTCTTAAACTCTGCCTCAACTAATAAATACTATATGCTGCCTTAACCCAGCACCAATTTTTTTGTGGCATGGCAAAATCACACAAAAAGTAATGGAATATGAATGGATGATTTGCTTTTGTGATGTTGAATGATGAATTAATACCATTGGGAGACTTAGAACAGCTATTCAATGGAAAGGAAATGCAGGATGTGAATAAACAGCATTCAAATAAATAATTACGATGATGTTAGTAGGAGCAGATAACTTTAGCATAAGTGGCTTAAGTGCAGAAATATAGATTTTAATAATGAATTTGTGCAAAGCATTGGTGGTAGTGTTTGCAGTTTTAGTAGCCTCATTGTTGAAAGAATTTGAAAGCTATGGAGAGAATGAAGCAGATTCATAAAATGGATGCCAGAAATTAAAAGATTGTGATTTTGAGCTGAACTCTCTGAAAATAACAGTGAATGTCTTCACTTTGCGATAGAAGGCCATTGAAGAAGTAGCTGAAGGTGGTTGGACCTAGGACACTCCCCTGAAACAATTCTGCAACAATGTCCTGGGTTTGAAGTAATTGGTCTCTAACAATCTTTCTTTCTGTTACCTATGACTCCAGCCAGTTGGATTGTTTTGCCCTGAATGCCATCAATTTCAATTTTACTGCAATTCAAATGTAGTTTTTAAGAGCATCTTCTCATTTTTCAGTTCCTTTTAAGGAAATTCATGCTACGTTGATGTTTTTCCTTTCATTCCAAAATTCTCATTCTGTTATTGTCTTTATTTCTACTGTTCACATTTTTTTTCTTTTTTGTACAAAAGTACTTAAAAATCATAACAATGCTGTTCCACTGGATTCCACTCCCCTACACTGTAACACGCAGATGCTATAGCTATAAACCTGCTGTGTTTCTGACTGATGCAAAACTAGCTTTCAGCTCTATTTTGCTGCAGCACGCATCCTGACTAGAAATGTGTTTCACCTGAGTCATAGTCCATTTCTCCAATGCTTTGAAGTTTATGTTTTGCTGCTGTTTTCTACAGAGTCTGAACTCTCTTCTGGACCATCTTAATTCCAGTATCTGGTCTTGGTGTCACTTCATAGGACAATAAGAAATGGAACAAAAATAGGACATTTGGCCCATTGAATTTGCTCTTCATTCATTAAGTTCATATTGATTTACTACCTCAGCTCCACCTTCCCACACTGACGCCACATCTTTTGATTTCATTAGAATCCAAAAACCTGTTATCCTTTGTCTTGAACATACTCAATGTTCAAAGCTCTTTAAGGTTGATAAATCCAAAGATTTACAACCCTTTGAGTAAAGAAATGTTTCCTTGTCTCAGTTCTAAATGGCATTCTGATATTATGACCCTTCATTCTACATCTTCCTACTGCGAGAAACATCCTCCTTTAAGAGTTGTATATGTTTCAATGATATCTCTTCTCATTCTTCTAAACTTAGCCTGGTCCATTCAATCTACATCATCTCAGTATCTGTTTCATGAACTTTCCTTGTAATTTATCCTTCCTTCAATCAGGAGAACAAAACTGTGCACAGTCCTCTAGATGTGAACTGAATAAGGCCCTCCACAACTGTAGAATTATCCTTCTGCTCTTCCTCTTCAAGCCCTTTGCAATAAAAGCTAAATTTGGTTTTCTAATTTCTTACTGCACTTCCATGTTAACTTTTCATGATGTGTACAAGGATATTCAAGTCTTTGCCAATAGCAATATTTCTAAGACTTGCAAGGTTGAAAAGGTTGTTTTCCTATTTTTTGTGCTAAAGTCAAAGATTTCAGATTTTTTTCCTATTCTATTGCACCCACAATATACTTTCCCATATACATTTAATCTATTCATATCCCTTAGCAGCTTCTTTATGTCCTCCCCACACTAATGTCCCACCTAGTGAATTTGGATACATTGCTAATGCCACCTCATACAAGTCATAGAACAGGATTGTAAAAATGAGATCCAAATGTTGATCCTCGAAGCAATTCAAGTTCAGCCTGCCAAGTCAAAATGCCCTGTTTCATTCCTATTCTGTTTTTTATACTTTAATTATAATTCCATGTGAATATATATCCGTCAATGCTATGAGCCCCAATTTTGTGTCATTGCTTTTTGTGTATTTGTTTTAAAATAGTGATGGAAAAGGATAGACCAGATCTAAAAGTTGAAGTTCTAAATTGGAGAAAGGCCAATTTTGATGGTATTAGGCAAGAACTTTCGAAAGCTGATTGGAGGCAGATGTTCGCAGGTAAAGGGATGGCTGGAAAATGGGAAGCCTTCAGAAATGAGATAACAAGAATCTAGAGAAGGTATATTCCTGTCAGGGTAAAAAGGAAGGCTGGTAGGTATAGGGAATGCTGGATGACTAAAGAAATTGAGGGCTTGGTTAAGAAAAAGAAGGAAGCATATGTCAGGTACAGACAGGATAGATCGAGTGAATCCTTAGAGTATAAAGGAAGTAGGAGTATACTTTAGAGGGAAATCAGGAGGGCAAAAAGGGGACATGAGATAGCTATGGCAAATAGAATTAAGGAGAATCCAAAGGGGTTTTACAAATATATTAAGGACAAAAGGGTAACTAGGGAGAGAATAGGGCCCCTCAAAGATCAGCAAGGCAGCTTTTGTGTGGGGCCGGAGGAGATGGGGGAGATACTAAATATATATTTTGCATCAGTATTTACCGTGGAAAAGGATATGGAAGATATAGACTGTAGGGAAATAGATGGTGACATCTTGCTAAATGTGCAGATTACAGAGGAGGAAGTGCTGGATGTCTTGAAGCGGTTAAAGATGGATAAATCCCCAGGACCTGATCAGGTGTACCTGAGAACTCTGGGAAGCTAGAGAAGTGATTGCTGGGCCTCTTGCTGAGATATTTGTATAATCGATAGTCACAGGTGAGGTGCTGGAAGGCTGGAGGTTGGCAAATGTGGTGCCACTGTTTAAGAAGGGCGGTAAAGACAAACCAGGGAACTATAGACCGATGAGCCTGACCTCAGTGATGGGCAAGTTGTTGGAGGGAATCCTGAGGGACAGGATGTAGATGTATTTGGAAAGGCAAGGACTGATTAGGGATAGTCAACATGGCTTTGTGCATGGGAAATCATGTCTCATAAACTTGATTGAGTTTTTTGAAGAAGTAACAAAGAAGATTGATGAGGGCAGAGCAGTAGATGTGATCTATATGGACTTCAGTAAGGCATTTGACAAGGTTCCCCAGGGGAGACGGATTAACAAGGTTAGATCTCATGGAATACAGGGAGAACTAGCCATTTGGATACAGAACTGGCTCAAAGGTAGAAGACAGAGGGTGGTGGTGAAGGGTTATTTTTCAGACTGGAGGCCTGTGACCAGTGGAGTGCCACAAGGATCAGTGCTGGGTCCTCTACTTTTTGTCATTTACATAAATGATTTGGATGCGAGCATAAGAGGTACAGTTAATAAGTTTGCAGATGATACCAAAGTTGGAGGTGTAGTGGACAGCAAAGAGGGTTACTTCAGATTACACCAGGACCAGATGGGCCAATGGGCTGAGAAGTGGCAAATGGAATTTAATTCCAATAAATGCGAGGTGCTGCATTTTTGGAAAGCATATCTTAGTAGGCCTTATACACTTAATGGTAAGGTCCTAGGGAGTGTGGCTGAACAAAGAGACCTTGGAGTGCAGGTTCATAGCTCCTTGAAAGTGGAGTCGCAGGTAGATAGGAAAGTGAAGAAGGCGTTTGGTATGCTTTCCTTTATTGGTCAGAGTATTGAGTACGGAGTTGGGAGGGCATGTTGCGGCTGGATAGGACATTGGTTAGGCCACTGTTGGAATATTGCGTGCAATTCTGGTCTCCTTCCTATCGGAAAGATGTTGTGAAACCTGAGAGGGTTCAGAAAAGATTTACAAGGATGTTGCCAGGGTTGGAGGATTTGAGCTATAGGGAGAGGCCGAACAGGCTGGGGCTGTTTTCCCTGGAGTATCGGAGGCTGAGGGGTGACTTTATAGCGGTTTATAAAATTGAGGGGCATGGATAAAACATTTGATTTTTTTCCTGTATTTTACAGGATAGGGTCATACAAATTCAAGGAGACAGAACTGGGAAGATGTTAGGTTAATATTCTTTGTTCAAGCAGGATACTAAGATAATAAAACATAACCTCTTGCATGCATTATTTAAGGTCTTAGCATGAGGTAAATAGGCAAAGTCTTTTCCCTGGGGTCGGGGAGTCAGAACTAGATAGCATAGGTTTAGGATGAGAGGGGAAAGATATAAAAGGGCAACTTTTTCACGCAGAGGATGGTACACGTATGGAATCAGAGGAAGTGGTGGAGGTTGGTACAATTGCAACATTTAAGAGGCATTTGGATGGGTATATAAATAGGAAGGGTTTGGAGGGATATGGGCTGGGTGCTTGCAGGTGGGACTAGATTGGGTTGGGATATCTGGTCAGCATGGATGGGTTGGACCGAAGGGTCTGTTTCCATGCTGTACATCTCTATCACTCTATGCTTCTTTTAGCTCCTCATCAAATACTTTTTGAAAATCCAATTCACCAGATACACTTGTTCCCTGTTGCCTGTCTGCTGCCCTTCTAGGTGAAAGTGGTCAAAAGTTTGGAAAGTGTTGTATAAGAATTTTTGGTGAATTTCTATAGTGCATTTTGCAGATAAAACACACTGCTGCAACTGAGCGTCAGTGGCAGATCGAGTGGATATTTGTGGATGTGGTGTCAATCAGATGGGCTGCTTTGTTCTGAATAATGTCAAATTTCCTGAGTATTATTGGAGCTGCACTCATCCAGGTAAGTGAGAAGTATTCCATCACACTTCTGAATTATGCTTTGCAAATGGTGGGCAAGCTTTGGGGAGTCAGGAGGTGAGTAACTTGATGCAGTAATCTGAGCCTTTAACCAGTCTTGTAGCTGCAATAATTATGTGGCGAGTCAAGTTGGATTTTTGGTCAATGGTAACCCCCAGGATTTTGATCATGGGAGATTCAGCAACGGTAACGCCATTGAACGTCAAGCAGTCGTGGTTAGATTATCTCTTATTGGAAATGGTCATAGCCTGACATTTGTGTGGCATGAATGTTATGTGCTATTTTTCAACCCAAGCCTTAGATATCATCCATATTTTGCTGCATTTGAACATGGACGGCTTTGGTATCTGAGGAGTCATGGATGGTGCTGAATATTGTGCAATCAGTGACCATCCCCACTTCTGACCTTTTTATGATGGAGGGAAGGTAATTGACGAAGCAGCTGAGGATGGTTGGGCCACAGCCAATACCCTGAGGAACTCCTGTAGGGATGTCTTGGAGCTGAGGTGACTGATATCCAACAATTATAACTATCTTGCTTTGTATAACCAGCAGGGTTTTTCCCGATTTCCATTAATTCCAGTTTTGCTAGGGCTCCTTGATGTCACACTTAGCCAATACAACCTTGATGTCAAGGGCTGTCACTCACCTCACCTCTGGAATTCAGCTCTTTTATCCATCTTTAAAACAAGATTGAAATTAGGTTAGGAGCTGAGTGGTCCTGGCAGAACCCAAACTGGGCATCAGTGAGTAGGCAGTTGCTAAGCAGGGTTCCTTGGTAGCATGGTTGATGACATCTTCCATCACTTTACTGATGATTGAAACTAGACAGATTGGGCAATAATTAGATGAGTTTACTTGGTACTGCCCAAGTACCAAGTTTGACCTAAATATTTTCATAGTTTTCCTGTCTTAGCAACCAACAGCTTTTCATCCTTTGTTTTAAGTTCATCATCCACCACTTCAATTCCTCTGCGTTCACTCTGTCTGTATAAACTCCTGTCATCACTTTTGAGACACACCTCGATTTTATTATCCTTCATGGTCTCTTTACTCCTGTGCATCAGTCACATAATGCTGTCTGTGATCACTTGCCTGTGATCTTCAACAACCATATCCCTCTTCCCATGACCAACCCTAATTTCCTACTGTTCCCCAGATAAAAATTCACCAGGTCACTTTCACACTCCTAACTATTGAGCTCTTTGGTCCTCTATTTGCAATAACAATTCTACTCAATCTTACTTGCAGCTCTACCTTTGATGCCCTTGATCCTAATAAAAACCTCCTTCTCCCACTCTGCTCATTCCATCTTTAAGCTGTAAGGCTTCTGTCCCTGCTTCACATGTCAAGGAGAAGAGGGTTGCTCATTTATGATGGCCAAATAGTTTAGTCATTCATCAACAAATCTGCAAAATCACTTCCACAGGACAGAATTGTCCTTGAAATTGAAGATGTAACATTTGGATTTGTTCGGATGGCCCAGCGGCTCAGTGGTTATCCATGGTAATGGACAAAGACCTGGGTTTGATTCCACCCTCTGGTGACTCTGTAATATTCTTCCCATTCCTGCGTGGGTTTCCTCCCACAGCCCAAAGATGTGCAGATTATGGGGACTGGCCACCTAAATTGCCCCGTGGTGTCCAGGGATATGCAGGGTTACAGGGGTGGGCCTGGGTGGGATGCTCTTTGGAGGGTCAATGTGGAATTAATGGGCCAAATGGCCGCCTTCCACACTGTGGGCATTCAGTGACTCTATGATTTTAGAGTGCCAGTCAGGACCAACAGCTTGGGTTTCAAAGTGTACGCAAACAATGAAGGAGAAACAATGAAGCAGGATGAACTAATTAAGAAATGGAGAAGGCCATTGTCACATTGATGGTTCCAAACCAGCCCCCAACCCCTGTAAACCTTTTACGTAGAATACATGCATTTCTTTTACTGTCTCTGGAAGGACATTACCAAATCTCTGCATTGCAGTCACTGTGCAGGAACACAACTATTAGCCCACTGCAGGCCGTTGAGCTATGTCTTTGCCTATTTAATATCAATACATTGTAATTGATAATGAAAACATATATAAATTGTGGTAATTTGAACTGCAGTGGAGAAGCACCTGGACTGTCCAGCATTGGCTCCCCACAGGTGTAATAAAGACATGACTTTGCAACTCAATTCCGATTATTGAAATTTTATAACCATGGTCTGAGAAATACTATGTTAAGATCCCATGAGAGACAGAAACTAAAAGCAGCATTGACAAAACACTATTTTGGTAACCAACCTATACTCCAAACAGAAAAGATCCTCCATTTAACATTTAAAATGACTGAAAAGTACATCTGTGAGGGGGAATTTAAGTGGCCCCTTAAGTAGACACTTTATTCTCTAAGAACCAGTCTGAAGAGGCTCCTTATTCCTTTTACAGCGTGATAATTTCTAATCCTTGAATTGATTTTCATAATATGGTTCTCTGGAGCTTCCTTCCTCTATCCAAAGCTAGTCAAATTTTCCAGCCTCATTTAAATCCTCAGTTTTGATCTCTTCAATAGTAAAACAATTCAAACTTGCTGATTTTATCTTTCATCACCCTTCTTCCCCATCTCTTGCAGACTGTAGCCTCCTATTTAAAAATCAACAATTAGGTTTCTGTGTCACAGCATAGTGGTATTATGGTTTTGTTCTTGTATTTGTAATCCAGAAACTTAGACTAAAGATTTAGAGATTTGAGTTCAAGCACTACCATGGCAGTTTGCAAATGTTAATAAAAAGCTATTAAAATAGTAATGACCTCAGTGCTCATGGATTATTGTAAAAATCTAATTGGTTTATTCATATCCTTTAAGGAACTTGTTGTCCTTTCCCAGACTGGCCAGTATGTGACTTCAATTGTGTAGGAATATGATTGCCTCTTAATTGGCACTGGACCTTCGTATTTTCTTCAGCCACCAAGTGGTCACACCCAAGCCACTAATCCTGGCAATGTCCTCCTTAAGGACAGCACAAACCTTTGCAAAATTGAGATATTCAAGAAACAACCTGTTCAGATTCATCTAACACCAAACCCAGGTATGTCCTAACCAGCAGCTGTTCAGATCCACCAGAGGTGGTAGCATGGAGCAGGGGTGGAATTCCTCGACATTGACTCAAGAATCCATAAGACTCGTGGCATTAGATGAAATATGAGCAAGGGAAACTCCTACTGATTTAACATCTACTGGATGAATCCATACTCCTATATGCTGAACACCAATTGATAGAAACACTGAGGACAGTAAAGGAATAGAACATATTTTGGGTCTGGTCTACAATATTGATTATCAAGAATGGCTTGATAACATGACCATTGGTTAAGCTGGTTGAGTCCTGAAGGCCATATCTACCAGACTCAGACAGGTGGTGAGAGAACCAATAAGAGTAAAAACCTACTTGGCCTTGTCCTCCTGAATCTTGCCTGTTCCAGATGTCCTGGTAGTTATAGAAGGACTTGTTGCATCATTCCTAGTGGATACTAGGTCCTCACTTCACAATGAAAATGATCTCCATTGTGTTGTGTGGCATTGCCACCCGTTGTAAAGAATGGATTCAGTTCAGAAGTACAGCACCAAACTGGGCATCGATCATCAGCAGCAGAATTGTATCTATAGCCTCATGGTCCATCATTTCCCTCACTCTACCATTGCCATCAAGCCAGGGGATGAACCTTGGGCAGTATAGGAGAAACTGCCAGCAGTAGCAGTCTTACTGAAATATGTTATGCTAACCTGATGAATCAGTACTTGTCTATTTGGTAAACCAGGACTCCACACATGCTAAACAGTGAAAAACGATGTGCATTTGACAAAACTGGGTGGGGGGAGGTGGCAGGCATCGACCTATTGGTGGTGTCACTGGACTAGAACAAGGTAAGATTCTGGGGACCTGTGTTTGAATTCCACTACAATAGATGGTCATAAATTCAATAAGAATCTGGAATTGAAAATCTAATGATGACCATGACACTATCCTCAGTTGTCATAAAAAGCCATCTAATTCATTAATATCCTTCAAGGAAGGACAACTACCTTTAACTGGTCTGGTCTACAAGGTAAAAACAATAACTGCAGATGCTGGAAACCAAATTCTGGATTAGTGGTGCTGGAAGAGCACAGCAGTTCAGGCAGCATCCAACGAGCAGCAAACGTGATCCCAGACCCACAACATGCTTGACTCTTAATTGCCCTCTGAAATGGTATAGCAATTCAGTTGTATTCACAGCTAGCAAGTCTCAAAAAAACAATGAAACTGGATGGACCACCTGACAGCAAACTTTAAAGTCCAAGGAGCTTCGAAATCGACGTTTGGGGCAAAAGCCCTTCATCAGGAATAAAGGCAGTGAGCCTGAAGCATGGAGAGATAAGCTCGAGGAGGGTGGGGGTGGGGAGAGAGTAGCATAGAGTACAATGGGTGAGTGGGGGAGGGGATGAAGGTGATAGGTCAAGGAGGAGAGGGTGGAGTGGATAGGTGGAAAAGGAGATAGGCAGGTAGGACAAGTCATGGGGACAGTGCTGAGCTGGAAGTTTAGAACTAGGGTGAGGTGGGGGAAGGGGAAATGAGGAAACTGTTGAAGTCTACATTGATGCCCTGGGGTTGAAGTGTTCTGAGGTAGAAAATGAGGCGTTCTTCCTCCAGGCATCTGATGGTGAGGGAGCGGCAGTGAAGGAGGCCCAGGACCTCCATGTCCTTGGCAGAGTGGGAGGGGGAGTTGAAATGTTGGGCCACGGGGCAGTGTGGTTGATTGGTGTGGGTGTCCTGGAGATGTTCACTAAAGCGCTCTGCTAGGAGGCGCCCAGTCTCCCCAATGTAGAGGAGACTGCATTGGGAGCAACGGATACAATAAATGATATTAGTGGATGTGCAAGTAAAACTTTGATGGATGTGGAAGGCTCCTTTAGGGCCTTGGATAAAGGTGAGGGAGGAGGTGTGGGCGCAGGTTTTACAGTTCCTGCGGTGGCAGGGGAAAGTGCCAGGATGGGAGGGTGGGTTGTAGGGGGGCGTGGACCTGACCAGGAGGGAACGGTCTTTGCGGAAGGCGGAAAGGGGTGGGGAGGGAAATATATCCCTGGTGGTGGGGTCTGTTTGGAGGTGGCGGAAATGTTGGCGGATGATTTGGTTTAAGCGAAGGTTGGTAGGGTGGAAGGTGAGCACCAGGGGCGTTCTGTCCTTGTTATGGTTGGAGGGGTGGGGTCTCAGGGCAGAAGTGCGGGATGTAGATCCAACAGGGATAGTGGCACATTGATATATGGGAGAGAGTTCCTCTTGGAGTCTGGAGTCCATGAATCATGCCATCAGGTTAAATATTGGCAAGGAAAACTCCTGCTAATTACTACATATGAAGTCCCTTTGGCTAATCGAGCAGTACTACTTCATGTTGAGCTGTTTGAGTCCAAAAGGACGACCTGCACCCAATGGTCTTTCTGTTCAGCAACACTCCCCAGCACCTTACCATTAACTGTATCATTTATTTTGATCTGAATACTATGTGCAATTAAGACAGGCAGGGGGCTGCAAGAACACAGCAAGCCAGGCAGCATCAGGAGGTGGAGATGTCAACAATTCGGGTGTAACCCTTGTTTCTCCAATTAAATAAAGAAACATTAATTTTGCTCTTTTACTTTTTTCCTCCTTTGATCTTATTTGTTTTTTTAAATTTGTGTATGCTCTCCCACTCTGGATATTATTATGTAATGTTGCAATATCTATCCTCTTGCTTTGTAAGCTTACATTTCCCTTCTCCCAAACCCTCCCTGCTCGAATTGGTTTAGAGCCCTCTCTGCAGCTCACTGTCCCATCAATTTTGAAATCTATTCCACTTAAACTGATCTTTGAACTAGACATTTAATTCTGTGGATCCGATATGCATGAGTAAACTCCATGTGAATATGTGTACCCCATATGACAATAAAGCAAATTCTAATGTGAATGTACCCTGTGTGTTGTATACGCATGTGCGTGCTTCTGTTCAACTGTGTTATATGTGTGTATGTTTTATATTTCCTATGTTATCTATAAATAAAACTTGTGTATAATAAAACCAACGTGTTTTGCTTTAATTTCAAACAGATCCACGCTTTTAACCTTTAGACAAAACATTTCGCGTTTTAAAGAACAAATGCCTTCTTGATTTTCAATTGGCCAGAAAGCGGCAGTGTGTCTTCAAGAAGCAGTTTTCCTGTGTTTAGTGTGAGATGCCGAGAGTGAGTGAGTGATTGAGAGAGAGAGAGAGAGAGAAAGCCTTGTTTTGTAATGCAGGGGTTGCCTGTTGTCTTTGTGCGTGAAGAGGGTTGGTGAGCACTTGAAACGGTGGATGTGGTTGGAGCTTCTGATCACAACACATTATCTTTTCCATAAATGGGGCTGCTTGCGAAAGTTGCTGGAAACCCGGAGGCATTTTAGCAAGGCTTACAATCGGATTTATTTGCTGTAAAAATCGTCTCACCATAAAAGGGGAGCAAGCCGAGAGGGAGAGGCAGCGAAGGGGGCGGTGCAAGCACATCTGCAACTGAATCACCCTGAAGGAACAGCCGCGAAAAAGGGCGAGAGTGAGAAAGATCAACCACCCTCTACAGTCAGAGGCTCCTTCAAAACAAGGCAGGAAGTTTAATTTGCAGCACGTCCCGGAGCAGAAGGTCAGTGTGAGTCAAACCTTCTCCTTTGCCTCTGCTTTAAGCCATGTCGATGGAAAAGCAGTCTGTTCAGCATTGACCCATTCTATCTCCAAACTCACCTGGAGTCTGCTGTAGCTCACTCCTGCCTCATCTCTCTAACCTTTCCTCCTCCCTCTGTCCTCTCCTTCAGCTCTCCCTCCCCTCTGTCCTCTTCTCCGTCATTCCCTCCCCTCTAGTTCCCGGGAGCTCCGCCGCTGCTGCTCCATCTGGATTTTGAAGATTTCGCGTTTTCCAGTCCCACCCCCCTTGGGGGTGCATGTTGGGGTGGGGTGGGTGTTGGTGAGAATTTGTTCCTCTTCAGACGTTGTTTCATTTTTTGGACGGCTCATAGTGTCATAGACTAGCGCCTCTCACATTCCTCTCTGTGGGTAGTTTGCTGGAATTGAGGCTGTTTCTCTTCTCATTTTCTTTCATTTTCGGATTTAGAAAAGAAATCCACTCAATGGGTTTAATGGTTTACTTATGCAGATCGTTTGCATGCAACTTTTTGGGTTTTGCATTTGTTTGATTGATTTTCAGTTGTAAGTTTTTAGTGATGGCTGTACCGTTAATGCCTGTCTGAACTTTGTTGTGGATTTGACTGGCTTAAGTTTGGTGCTGGCATTTGTTGTTCATTTTTGTTCCACGTTTCCAGAGAGTCTTGGAAGAAAAAAAGCTTTCAGCTTGTTTGAACACGAACTGAGTGGCCTCCCAAATTGTAACCATTTCGCGAATCTAATCGCCCAGTTGTAGCAACGTCTACTTCTTAAATCTGCAATGCAAAACACAAAAGTGCTGAAGAAACCCAGCAGAGCTGACATCATTTGTGGAGAAAGAGAATTAAGAATTAATATTACATCCAAGATAATTTTAATATCAATATATCAATGTCCTAGCCTTAAACCTTTCAGACAAGGCAATGAATTCCAATCAAACACATCACTGTTAAAAGAGAAAAAAAATCTGGTATCTGCAGCTGTGGCTAGGTGGTAGCACTCTGGCCAGAGATGTTCACTTACCACTTCACTGACTAGAGCACAGAATAGAACTTTAAACCTGGATCTTGCTAACCCCTCTCCCTTTGAAAAGGATGGGATTGCTTTCTGGGTCTCTCAGCCAATATTTGTCCCTCAATAAGCAATCACAAAAAAACATAACTGTCTCTACTCTGTCAGATGCTTTGAGACATCAGGAAGTGAAATGTGCTAGACCAATATAAGTTCTTTCTTTGAAAATTGCACTCCACGGCCCTTACCTTGTGCTTTCCTATAATGGGAGAAAGTGAGGACTGCAGATGCTGGAGATCAGAGCTGAAAAATGTGTTGCTGGAAAAGCGCCAGCAGGTCAAGCAGCATCCAAGGAGGAGGAGAATCGACGTTTCGGGCATGAGCCCTTCTTTCATGCCCGAAACGTCGATTCTCCTGCTCCTTGGATGCTGCCTGACCTGTTGCGCTTTTCCAGCAACACATTTTCAGCTTTCCTATAATGACCTGGATTTACTACATCCTAGAAATGGTGGAGACCAAACATTGAATGTTTTCAAGAACGGGTTAGATACAGTTCTTAGGGCTGAAGGGATCAAAGGGTATGGGGAGAAAGCAGGAGCAGAGTACTAAGTTGGATGATCAGCCGTGATCATATTGAATGGCAGAACAGGCTCAAAAAGGCTGAGTGACCTACTCTATTTTCTATGTAAACGTAGATAGCTTATCCAGTTCTTTTGAGCCTGTCTTCTGATGATCCCTACTATCTTCACTGTCCTCGGCATTGCCCTTTATGTTTCAGTGACTAGATCTGCTCTCCAGGAAACCTAACAATGATAGTGTCTAGCTTCAGCATTGCCTTGGAGTTCCAACTCAAATTTGGAAAAATACAGCGAATGAAGCTTGTCACAAGTAAAGGTGAGATAGTACATCTCAGCAGGGGCAAAAAAAAGTCACAAGGGGTCACTTGTAAAGTGCAACTCAAGGAACTAACGAATTTCAAGAGTACAAATGTACCAATCACCATAGGTTAGCACTGCAATAAAAAAAGTAAACCAAGCACTTGGTATTATTTCCAGTGGGATAAAATTCAGAAGTAGGGAGATTAGATAAAACCTGGATCAAACCTTGGTTTGCCCACATTTAGCAGCATTACATGAAGTTCTGGTTATTGTATTTTAAAACGGTCATAACAGCAGGGGAGAGGGTGCGAAGAACTCCAAGTGTGCATGTATCAGGAAAGGATGTTTAAAACATTATTCAACAGGATATGAGAATCACTACAGTATTTATTTCCCATCTCCAATTGCTCTCAGAGGCCTTCCTGAACGGCTGCAGGCTGTGTACTGTAGGAACATTCACAATGCTGTTAGGAAGGGAGTTGCGTGATTCTTATCCAGTGACACTGAAGGAACGGTGATATATTTCCAAGTCAGGATGGCTTGGAGGAGAACTTGCAATTGGTGGTGTTCCGATGTATCGACTGCCCCTGACCTTCTAGATCCTAGAGTTCACAGGTGTGGAAGGTGTAATTGAAGAAGCCTTAGTGAGTTGTTACAATGCTTCTTGTAGGTGATATGCACAGCAGCCACTGTGCATCACTGCTGGAAGGAATAAATATTTTAAGGTAGTGGTACTTCTCTGTGCCAGATGTAAGGGCACAGAGGGAATATGCACCCAGGTGGTTCAGGATGTGGGGTGTGGGTACCTGAGAGACTTTGTGGAACCTGGATCCGATGTGGAATTCTGAGCAGGAGCATGCCCAGTTTGGAGCACACAGCTTGCTAGGCTGTCCTCCAAACCTTACACAATGTCAGCTCCAAGCACCGCTGTTTTCAGGCAATGGATGGCATCGGCCATGAGATGGGTGTCCATTGCCACCCTGCTTGCCAATTCCTTGGGGAACATCTAGCCCAGGCCCCTGCCACCCAGCACATCCCCAACGTTGGTCACCCCCACAGCCAAAGTCCTCCCCTTCTCCAGGCACTTGAACCTGCAATAGTAGAGATATAGATTCCTGATCAGTGGGTTTCTGCTGATTACCGCTACTCCTGACAGTGGGAAGACCTGGTCTGAATCGACCATATTCCAGACATTGATCAGGTCCTCATAAAAGACCCTTGTTTTCTATGAACAGGAGTTGCATGTTGTAATTGAAGTCTCACACCTCAAGACCGAAGAAGTGGGTCACCAGGGTGCACCATCTAGGAGATGGCTTGACATAAAGGTATTGCTGCAGGGTCTGAAAGCAGAAAGTTGCCACGTAGGTGTGGAGGAACACTAGCAACTGACCATCTTTCTCAATGGGGAGCCTCTGAATTTTTCCCGTGACCCAGTACATCTCTTGTCCTAGAAGAAGTAAACCAACATCCTCTGGAATTTTGTAATAGAGCCAGAGGGAGGGATCAAAGGGACCAGGAGTACTACAGCATGGAGGTCACCAGCTGGTTTATGACCAGCACATGGCTCCTGTAGGATAGCACTCAGAGCAGTCCTATCCAGTGGCCTGGACGAGCCAAGATTTTGGCGTCCAGCTCCTGCCAATTCACCAGCCAGGATTCCTCAGCTGGGCTAAGATAGACCAGAATATTTTCTAGGCAAAAGTGAGGACTACAGATGCTGGAAATTAGAGTCAAGAGTGTGATGCTGCAAAAGCACAGCAGGTCAGGCAGCATCTGAGGAGCAGGAGAATTGACATTTTCGGGCAAAAGCCCTTCAACAGGAATAAGCTCTGATGAAGGGCTTTTGCCTGAAACGTTGATTCTCCTGCTCCTGAGATGCTACCTGACCTGCTATGCTTTCCCAGCACCACACTCTCGGCCCCAGAACGTTTTCTAATCAACCTGTTCAGGAGTGTCACAATGACACATCTCTGGTACAGGTGGGACTTGAACCTTGGCCTCCTGGCTCAGAGGTAGGGAACATGGCCACTACACCAGACGAGGCCCCTGCTATATTTATAATCTTATTTTATTTATTTGAATAATCTGTGTTTTTAATCAACCTATACCTTTTAGTATTTTAACAATTCGTCTTATCTCGTCAAAGTTACTAAATTAAATATTTGCCTGCAATATAAATCATGACAAGAAATGGAGGCAAAAAGCAGCACCTCGCCTGTACAAAATTCCCAAACTATTCACTTTGTTCTACAGCCTCTTTATCCATCACTCCATACTGTTTGTTTCCATCCACTTTTTTGAACCACACCCAATTCACACCTGGTGACTCGGGTTCCTGTTCACCTATTAGCAATCACAGCAACAAGCCTGAGACAGAAATTTGGCCAAGGAACGTGGCGGTGTGTTGAAGCAGCAGGCAATAGGAAGAAGGAAATATTCTCCAAATCCGCAAGACTAGTAATAGGTCAAAGAACTGAATAGACTTTAAGAACCAACAAAGAATGACTAAAGAGGTAATAAGTACAGAAAACGCAGAGAAAGCTGGCTAGTAATATGAAGACAATTCCACATACAAATGACTTTCAAAATACTTCCCCTCATCTCCCGAACAGTGCCCCTTATTTCTAGTCTACTGTACAAGGAAAGCTATCTACCTATAGTATCCATATAGCTAGTCCTTCAGTATATTAAATAAGGTCACCTTTGGATTTTCTAAATTTCAAAGAGTTTAATTTTAATTTGCATTTTGGTAAAACAAACAAGGGCAGGATTTATACAATTAAAAATAGGGCTTTGGGTAGAACAGAGGCCTAGAGGTTCAGGTACATAATTCTTGAAATTTACATCACATGTAGACAGGGTGGTTAAGAAAGCGTTTAGCATGCTTGCTTTGTTGACTCATTAGACCTTTGGAGTATAGGAGTTGGGATGTCATGCTGGGGTTGTACAGGATGTTAGTGAGGCCTCTTCTGGAGTACTATCCAGTTCTGGTCGCCCTGTTATAGGAAGGATATTATTAAGCTGGAGAGGGTTGCAGGGAACGAAAGGTTTGAATTAGGAGAGGCTGGGACTTTTTTCACTGGAATGTAGAAGGCTGAGGGGTAATGTTGTAGAAATTTATAAACTCATAAGGGGTATAGATAAGGTGTCTTTAGGGTTGGGAATTACAAGATTAGGGAGCATATTTTTAAGGTGAGAGGCAAAATATTTTAAAAAACACGAGGGGCAGCTTATTTTTTTTTAGAGTGTATGGAATGAACTTCCAGAGGAAGTGGTGGATATGGGTACAGTGTTTAAAAGATATTTGAATAAGAGCAGCATGGTGGCTCAGTGGTTAGTACTGCTGCCTCACAGCACCAGGGACATAGGTTCAATTCCAGCCTCGGGTGAATGTTTTTGCACATTCTCCCTGTGTCTGCATGGGTTTCCTCCAGTTACCGCCCACTATCCAAAGATGTGCAGGTTAGGTGAACTGGCCATGCTAAAATTGCCAATAATGTTCAGGGATGTGCAGGTTAGGTTAGTAAGAGGAAATGTAGAGTAGGGGAATGGGTTTAGGTGGGTTACTGTCTGGAGGGTTGGTGTGGACTCAGCCTGAAATAGCCTGTTTTCACACTGTAGGGATTCTGTGATTCTATGATAACTACATTTAATAGGAAAAAATTGGAATTATATGGGCAGGTGGGACAAGTTTAGTTTGGGAACTCGCTCAGCGTGAACTGGTTGGACTGAAGGGTCTGTTGTCGAAAAGTATGGCACTGGAAAAGTACAGCAGGTAGGCAGCATCCGAGGAGCAGGAGAGTCGACGTTTTGGGCATAAGCCCTTCATCACGAATATGTGGGTCTGTTTCCATACTGTGCGACTCTATGACATTTGCAGCTGATTGCCAGTTAACCAGCACTGACAGGGAGTTTCTGCTATATACTGACTAACTTGCAGATTTAAAGTTTTAAATTGTATTCAACTAAATTTCAGTTTGACACACTGTTGTTTATAAGAGTGTCTCACATACACTAAGTACCCATCTCCTACCTGTTTGTTATGCACCCTTTTCTGTCGCCACTTTGTAGACCTTTGTGTGGATATCTTCTAGTTTAGTTCAGCTATTATCTGATCATAATGTTGCTTTTCTACTAGATGGAGATGCTTCGACGTTCCTCTGTCTTTGCTGCTGAAGTGATGGATGTTTTTGACCGCTTTCCGCCTGAGAAAGAGCTCATTTCTCAAGCGAAAGCACTGTGCCGAGATTACATCCATTCCCGCCTGATCCGAGCTGGAATTGTTTGGAGTAAACCAGAACCTGCTGTTTCTAGTCCAGCGAGCAAACTTACTGAGGTTTCAGCCGCACTTCTTCACTTGGGTAAGTTTACTACCACAGGAGCACAGGAGAATCCGAGAGAGAGAGAGAGGAATCAGCAATCTTGATGATAGGAATGGAAAGAGTCAGGAGACTTGAATGGTGAGACTTGGAGTAAGAGCAAAAAGAGTAGAGGACGGGTGATAGAATTGCTTGGAATGAGTTATGGCAAGAGACAGAAAAGAGATTCAAAGTAATCAAAAATCAGGAACTCAATGCTCGTTTTTCTGTTGATACTAAACAATGGAGAGGTTTGGAATTTGCAGGTTCCTGTGGTATTCAAATCTGACGATGGTCACCGCATTATAAGAAGGATGTGGAAGCTTTGGAAAGGGTCCAGAGGAGATTTACTCAGATGTTGCCTGGTATGGAGGGAAGGTCTTACGAGGAAAGGCTGAGGGACTTGAGGCTGTTTTCGTTAGAGAGAAGAAGGTTGAGAGGTGACTTAATAGAGACATATAAGATAATCAGAGGGTTAGATAGGGTGGACAGAGAAAGCCTTTTTCCAAGAATGGTGACGGCGAGCACAAGGGGACATAGTTTTACATTGAGGGGTGATAGATATAGGATAGATGTCAGAGGTAGTTTCTTTACTCAGAGAGTAGTAAGGGTATGGAATGTTTTGCCTGCAATGGTAGTAGATTCGCCAACTTTAAGTACATTTAAGTCGTCATTGGACAAGCATATGGATATACATGGAATGGTGTAGATTAGATGGGCTTCAGATTGGTATGACAGGTTGGCGCAACATCAAGGGCCAAAGAGCCCGTGCTGCACTGTAATGTTCTATGTTGTTCTATGTATGCAGTAGGAATTACAGAGGATCCCAACAAATCAGATGGAAGTTAAAGTTTCTTCGTCCTGTCATTATAAAGCACCAGTCAAGAAAGCAAACACGGTGCTGCAATACAGAGGATTATTTATGATTCTATGCTGCCACGTGGGAGGTGCCATCTGGCAACATTAATCTGAAACTTGGCTGGCACAGTAAGGACACAGTCTTTGTCTGAGAAGTCAAGCAGGCAACTTCCCACACAGTTATCGATCAATGATCTGAAATCCCTCAGCAGATAGAGGTTGATTACTGTAACAGGAAGTTAAGCAAGAGAGTGACTTATCACAGTTCCGTGTAAGGGAAAGGATTTCAAAGCACCTGGTCAACCTAAGGGAGACTTCAGCTAAGTGATTACATCTGGGAATTTGCTTCAAAGTTGCAAAATAGAAAGAGGTGCTGTAAATGAGGTTGCCTGGCAGAATTAATGTGTGCTGGCTGGGAGTTTGCTGAAAGATGGGAAGGAGGTGTTCTTTTCCTCCTTTTTTTTCCTAGCCTCCAGCATTTGATTTCTGATTTTGTGCTGTGAAGGAGCTGCTAAATCAGTACCTGGTTTTAATAAAGTTGTAGACTCTATAAACCTTAAACCTTATCAGTGTTGTAAAGCAGTCCTGAAGAAGGGTTCCACCCAAAACATCGACTTCTCCCCCTCCTGATGCTGCCTGGCTTGCTGTGTTCTTCCAGCCTCCTGCATGTCTACCTTGGATTCCAGCATCTGCAGTTTTTTTTTGTCTCTTGTAAAGTTTACTGGCAGGGCTGAAACATATATTGGGAGTTGAAGGCTGTATTACACTAGATTAGATTCCCTGCAGTGTGGAAACAGGCCCTTCAGCCCAACCTGTCCACACCGACCCTTCGAAAATTAATAGTTACTAACTAACACATATTAGAGGTGGCATGGCAGGAAATGTGCAACAGTTTCAAACTGTGGGAGCTTCTGGAAGGTGGTGTGATCCAGGGCAAACATATTTGCAGTAAGTGCTTGTGGCTGTGGAGTGTCAAACTCAGTGAGTTAGAGGCCAAGCTGCACATACTGCAGCACACTAGAGAGGGGGAGAGTTACATGAACACTTGATTCCAGGAGACGGTCACACCACAATGGATGTGTTTTCTGGTTTGTTCAGTGGTCAAGGACAGGGAAGTGTGACTGCAAGAGAAGCTGGTAAGAGGACCTGGAGGGAGGAGCGCAGGAATTATCCAGAGGCTTTGGTGCTTCTTTTCAGCTAGTTTGAATGAGAGTGAGGACAGCAAGGTGGATGTGTTAACTGGCCATGGCACCTGAGCACAAGAAGCCATTCATGAGAGGGGATGGGGACCAAGAAGTGGTTGTAGGGCACAGTGCAGTGAGGTGGATTGACCCTGTTTTCTGCAGCAAAACGTGCAAGTTCAGATGGCAGTCTGGTCTGCCTGGTGCCGGAGAAGAACGTACAGTAGAAACGGGAGAATCCGGTGGTTGTAGTTCATGTTCATACCAATGACCTTCGTGGAAATAGGAAAGAAGTTCTGCTGAGGGAATTTGAGAAGTTAGGTACTCGATTAAAAAAGCAGAACCTCAAAGGTAAAAATCTCTGAATTTTTTTACCTGAGCCACATGCAGATTGCAATATGATGAATAAAACTCGAGGCTGAAAGATGTGTACAGACATAGTGAAGTCTGGATTGTGGAGCACTGCCATAGCACGAGGGAAAATGGGATCTGCACTAATGGGGAAGTCTACTCGTGAACATTTTTGGGATTGGTGTTCTCGAGAGTAAGTAAGGAAGTAAGTAGGCTTCAAACTAAACAAGGAAGATTGGATGATCAAGCTTCAGTAAATGTAACCAATCAAGAATAGACTTGAAGCAGGAGATCAAAACACTAATGTGGAAAGTGAAGGTCAGAGAGTGGCAGGGAGGGACACAGGGAAAACCTAAGATCCTACCAGCCATCTAGGCTAGATTCTGCCAAGACAACAAAAAACACAAAGGCTCTTTTTCTGAATATATCTAGCATTCATAATTAAGTAAATTAATTAATATCATAGAGTCATTGAGTAATTCAGCATGGAGTTCAGTCCAAACTGGTCCATGCTGACCATGGTGCCCACTCAGCTAGTTCCAAATGCCTGTATTTGGTCCATATCCCTCTAAACCCTTCCCATTCATGTACCTATCCAAATGCTTTTAAATGTTGCTATTGTAATTGCCTCAACCACTTTCTCTGGCAGCCATTCCATATATGCACTGCTCTGTGCATGAAGATGTTGCCCCTCAGGTCCTTCTTAAATCTTTCCCTTCTCATTTAACCTATGCTCTCTGGTTTTCAATTCCCCATCCCTGGGAAAAAGACAATCTGCATTCATCCTATCAGTGCCCCTCATGATTTTATACACCTCAATAAGGTCATCCCTCATTCGCCTACGTTCCAAGGAACAAAGTCCTATCTTGGCCAACTTCTCCCTATAACTCAGGCCTACTAGTCATGGCAACATCCTCTAAATCTTCTTTGCACTCTTTCCAGTTTAACTATGTATTTCCTATAACAGGGTGATCAAACAGGACACAGTACTCCAAGTATGGCCTCACCAATGACTTATACAACTGTAACATAACAGTGCAACTCCTATACTCAGTGCCTTGAATGACGACGGCCAGCATGCTAAATGTCTTCCTCACCACCCTGTCTACCTGTGACACCACTTTCAATGAACTATGTACTTGTACTCCTAGGCCCCTCTGTTCTACAACACTCCTGAGGACCTTACCATTTACTGTATAGGTTCTACCTTGGTATGACTCTGCAAAGTGCAACACCTCACATTTTTCTGTATTGAAATCCATTTGCCAATCCTCAGCCTACACCCCGTCTGACCAAGATCCCTCTGTAATTTTTGATAACCTTCCTTCCTATCAATTATACCTCCTAATTCTACATCATCTGCAAACTTGAATTCATATAATCTGGTAGCCATTACTGTAAAGTGGCTGCAGGATGACAAGGATTGGGTTCAGAATACTGAGAGAGATCTGACAATCAAGAATCATAAGAAGTGAGGTAGAAGTGGAGGAGAGCACTTTTTATCAAAGACCTTTGTTCAGGGGATCAGGATATGGAATCAGATTGGGTGGAGATGAGGTATAATAAGACCATGAGACATAGGAGCATATGTGGGCCATTCATTCAGCTCATTGAGTCTGCTCCACCATTCCAGAAGATCATGGCTCATAATCCTCAACTCCACTCTTCTTCCTTCTCCCATAACCCTCAATACCCTTACTGATTAACAATCTGTTTATCTTAGCCTTAAACAGACTTAATGACCCAGTCTCTTCAGTCGTCTGCAGTAAAGAATTCTACACATTCAGTAGCCTTTGAGAGAAGAAATTCCTCCTCATCTGTCTTAAATGTGTGACTCCTTATTCTAGGATTATGGCCTGAAGTCCTAGATTATCTCTCAAGAGTAAACATCCTTTCCGTATCTACCCAGTCAAGTCCTCTAAGAATCTTGCCTGGGAAAAGAGGTCACAAATGGGAGTGATCTACCCTGAACAGTAACCGTAACATAGGAAGAAGTATGAATGAAGAAATATTGGGTACTTGTGATAAAGAAACATCGATAATCAAAGGTGATTTTAATCTACCTATAAACCTGAAAATCAGATTGTCAGTAATAGTCTCAATGAGAAGTTTATAGAAGGTTTTGACGTAATTTCTTGGATTAGCATATATTGTAACTGATCAGAGGACAGGCTGTAGTAGACTTGGAATTGTGTACTGTGGAATTAATTAATGACCTCAGAGTAAAGACTCCTCTTCTGATTAAATTTTATTTGAAGTTTGAAAAGGGAGTGTGAGTATCATAAACTGAAATAAGGGCAACTATGTTGGCATGCTAGCATGAATAGAAGGTTTGGTGATCAACATATTGTCTAGCTATCACCATTGTTAACAGCTGACTCGAGAATGCAACTTTAAAAAAAGGGTTTTGTGATTTATACATGAAAGAAGTGAAACTATCACTGTATTCTAACAGATGAAAGGCTTAACAGACAATCATTTTTTCAATGTATAATTTCAGTTACATTACAATGTAAATCTTTGCTGTAAATTCTGTGTTACGATCGAGCCCTCCACAACCACCTGATGAAGGAGCGTCGCTCTGAAAGCTAGTGTGCTTCCAATTAAACCTGTTGGACTATAACCTGGTGTTGTGTGATTTTTAACTTTGTACAACCCAGTCCAACACCAGCATCTCCAAAACAGAAAACTGAGTATGCATAAATGAGTCTTTTTCAGATTGACAGGATATGATGAGTAGAGTCCTGCAGGAATCTGTGCTGGGCTCTCAATGTTTACAAATTATATCAATGAACTAGATGAGGGCATTGAAAGCATGATGACTAAATGTAAAGATGACAAAGATAGGTATGAAAGTACATTCTGAAGAAAGGATAAGAAAGTTGCAGACAGGTGAAGATAGGTTGAATGAGAGCATATAATGTGGGAAAATATGAAATTGTTCATTTTGGCAGGAAGAGTGAAAAACAAAGAATGACTTCAATGGGGAATGACTGCAAAATTCTAATATGCGGAGGGATCTAAGTATTAATGCATAAATCATGAAAAATTAGTATACAGGTATTGCAAGAGATTAAGATGGCCAGTGGAATGCTGTCCTTATGATAAGAGTTAAACAATAAAGTAAGGTTATGCTTCAGTTATACAGGGTTTTGGTGAGGCCATGTTGTGACTATTGATAATTGATAATTGGAATGAGCAGACTGTGTCTTATGAGGAAAAATTGGTCAGGCTGGACTTATTTCCCCTGGAGTTTAGAAGAGTGAGGGATGACTTGATTGACATCCTGAATGGTCTTGACAAGGTGGATGTGGAAAGGATATTTCCTCTTGAGGGTGCTATTGGGAGAGGTTGGAATAGGCTAGGGCTGTTTTCCCTGGAGCATTGGAGGCTGAGTGGTAACCTTAGAGGCTTATAAAATCATGAGGGATAGGATAAATAGACAAAGTCTTTTCCCTGGGGTGGGGTAGTCCAGAAGTAGAGGGCATAAGTTTAGGGTGAGAGGGGAAAGATAAAATAGACACCTAAGGGAGGATGGTATGTGTATGGAATGAGCTGCCAGAGGATGTGGTGGAGGCTGGTACAATTGCAACATTTAAGAGGCATCTGGATGGGTATATGAGTAGGAAGGGTTTGGAGGGATATGGGCCGGGTGCTGGCAGGTGGGAGTGGATTGGGTTGGGATATCTGGTCGGCGTGCAGAGTTGGACTGAGAGGTCTGTTTCTACGCTGTACATCTCTATGGCTCTATGACTCTGAACTTACGAACAAAGGAAATGGGAAATTGATAGTCTAAGTAAAAATATTTTGACTGATTTTTATGCAAGGATTATCACTGCAGATCCAGGTGATATACTATATTGACAGTTTGTCAGCCCCAGGGAGTTGGGGGTAATGCAGATTATATCTTTCATTCTCCTGAATTTCTAATCATGGATATATGGGCCCATAATTATTTTGTGGGTGGGGGTGTGGGAAGCTGCAATGAGGAAGTTGGATTCTTGGATTTCCTCCTTCCAGATGACTCATTCACGTAGGGATTTGTTATAGAAATGTAAAGTATAGGCTAGTCATTTGGACCATTGTGCTCATATCAGTTCTTGTAGGGGACACCATTAAAAGTGTGATGCAGCTGTTTATACAGACTCCTTATGTATCAAATCTGGAATAATCTCAGGAATTTACATGTTGTTTTTCTGTTGGAATATCCTCATAACAATTTGCTGTACTGAAAAGGGATGAAATTGGTCTTCAGCCAGAGCTCAAAATGGCAGGAACAGCTTGTTTCTTCCCCCCCCCCCCCCCCCCCCCCCATCCAGCAGTATTTTCCAGGACCTGCAGGCTCTTGTAATCGACCCAATGCATCACCAATCCCCTCTGTTTACAATACACCCAAAAGAAAGGAAGAAAGATTTTAATTTATATAAGCACCTTTAGTAACTCCAGGATGTTCCAAAGTGTTTCTTTCCTTTTTGTTTGTTTACAGCATGTGAGCATCACTGGCCTGGCCAGTATTTATTGCCCAGCCTTGATTCCATTCCCTAGGTGTCAACCACACTGTCCTAACAAAGTGGACATGGAAAGGATGTTTCATCTTGTAGGAGCGTTCAGAATTAAGAGGTTTAAAATTAGGGGTCACACTTTCAGGACAAAGATGAGGAGAATTTTTTTCTGAGTGTTGTGCAAGTTCAGAACTCTCTGCCTTAGAAGAGCACAATATTGAATATTTTTAAAACTGAGTGGATAGATTGTATTTAGCAGAATCAAAGTTATCAGAAGTATATGGAATTCAAAACACAAACAGTTCAACCATGATCTTGTTGAATATCAGAGCAGATCTGAGGGGCTGAATAGTCACCCAATTCTAAAATGTTATCATCCTGGTGGTGAGTATGAAGGATCAAACTGGAGCCAGTCTTTATTCAATTTAGATTTATTTACAGCATGTGCAAATGTATATTAACTCAAGCACCACCAGAGTGTCAGTAAGTCTGTCAGTATTTAAGAAAAATATTTTAATTCACTTATTTGGACATGTTGCAATGCATCTCCGGGTCAGCTGTGACTTGTGTCTGGACGTTCTGGCTGAGAGGTCTGGATACTACCTACAAGGCCAAAAAACATGGGGCTTGAACCCACAATGCTGAGATTTGAAGATATTAGGAGGAAGGCATAAAGGAGACATCAGAGGTAGGTTCTTTACGCAGAGAGTTGTGAATGCATGGAATGCATTGCTAGCAGAGATGGTGGAAGCAGAGTCATTGTGGACACTTAAGCGACTGCTGGACATGCACATGGATAGCAGTGAGTTGAGGGGTGCGTAGGTTAAGTTACTATATCTTACATTAGGATTAAGTCTCAGGCACAACATCGTGGGCCTAAGGGCCTGTTCTGTGTTGTACTTTTCTATGTTCTAACTGTCCCATGCTGTATTGATGGAGCTAACAGGCCAGTGTCCAATTTTATGTGTTCAAGTAACATTGTAATCAGTGCCCTCCATCTGAATATAGTTCATCACAAATTGATATGCAGTTAGCAGGTCTCTCTTGTGGAACAGTGATAGTGTCCCTAGCCTCTGCCCTGAGAAGCTGGGGTTCAAGTCACACCTGCTCCAAAGATGTGAAATAACATCTCTGAACAGGTTGATTAGAAAAATAGGTTAATAAAGAAAATTATACAATTAACAGTTGATGCTTTCTGTCCACTGCAAAAACAGCAGACAGTTTTACAAAGAATGTAAATGTGAATTTTTAAAAATCTAAATCAGGGTGTTTAATTCACTAGCTCTAAACATGGAAACCTAATGTCTGGGATAATGCTTTGGCATTAGGACGTTCCTGTTGCACACAAACAGTGTGCATGTTGAATAGACTTCTGAATACAATAATGAGATCGGATCATCTTGAAAATTGATATCTGTTGAAAACCCCAGATCAATGTGAATCAAACATTAATTGGCTGGACTTTGGTCCTAGTGTCCTTTTTAATGCAAAGAGGTTTTGAGGCTCAGCACCAATTGTTATGGACTTAAAATAACAGACACTGGAGTTTTCAGACCTACTAGAATAAAGGTTATCAAATCTGAACCTTTCAGGGCTACAGCCCAAAATCTCAAACAAGAGGGATGGAAGCAGAGGAGAGGAGCAGCTGTACCTCTTGGCAGGCCAGACTTTTGCAACGCCTACGACATTAGGTGAATAGAGGGTTAGAAGCTGTTAAGGCTTAACACAGCAATGGTTGAGGAAAAGTCAGCAATGAAACTTTCCATTCTAAAGGCTACAATGCACCCTTTAAATAACTTGGAAATGGCCGTCTGCCAAAATGTGTTACTCATGATTTGTGGACTGTTTGAAGAATTGAACAGAACTGAACAGGCTGAGGCTCTTTCCTTTAAAAAAGGGAAGGAAGAGAGGTGACCTGATAGTGGTCTTTAAGACTCTGAAAAGAAGTCTGAAGAAAGGGTCTACAGGATAAGGGTAGGGAAGACCATTCCATATATGAAGAAAATTGAAAGTAAGGATTGTCACAAATGAATTTGAGGGGAGCTCTGGAGAAGCAATCCAGAGAAGGGTTAAAATGTGAAACTTGTAACCAAAGGGGGTAATGGAGGTGAATAATGCAGATTAATTCAAGCAGAAATTGGATAAGCGTGCAAGGAGAGATGAACTAAAATGGGAGGATGGTGGTGTGGAACATAAGCACTTGCATAGACCAGTTAGCTGAAATGGCCTGTTTCTATGCTGTTTAATTTTATGTGACTGGTGTTATGGAAGAAGAAGGCATTGGGAAGTTAACTCCCTGATTTGTTCAAAGTGATTTCTTATTTCCAGCACAGAACATTTAGTTGGAAATGAGTGGACAACTCAAGTGAATCCCCAGCTCAAACTTTATGCAATCTTGCTCTCTCCATGACCTTTGTTTTAAGATGTGTTCTGAGCATTACCAAGATAAGTTATCTTGATTTGTATGTTGTCCATTTGCAAGCACTAGATCATTATGTCTCAGCTACCCATTTACCAAGGAAGCTCTCAGACCACGAAGCTCTCAGTGAACAGA
This sequence comes from Chiloscyllium punctatum, assembly GCF_047496795.1. NCBI lineage: Eukaryota > Metazoa > Chordata > Chondrichthyes > Orectolobiformes > Hemiscylliidae > Chiloscyllium > Chiloscyllium punctatum. Next base: position 84,180,209 of record NC_092744.1, read on the forward strand.
GCATCCAGTATAAATAGACAGTTTAAATTTTACATCAGAGTTCTGTCCATGACCAGCATGAGCCACTGTAGAGATGTCGTGGTTGTTTCTTGGATAGCATGACATGATGCTTATGTTCATAATTCTGCAGTCAGATAATGCTTGAATATTAATACAGTATAAACTACTCCCCTTATGTAAAGGCCATACAGTCAACATGAAGAACCCTGACATACGACTGGGGTCATGATGAGACCTTATGGCATGATCCTGTGTAGCTAATGCTATTATGTTTTCTGCATCAAATGTGATGGGTTGAATGATCTTTTCATACCCACATCTGCTGCAAATATAAATAAAGAAGTTTTGTTGTTTCCGAGAGATTTTTTTTCCCGTCAAATTTACCTAATGTAGCTAATATTGATGTGGCCTCAGAATTTATACAAAAGCAATTAAAAATGTAAGAAATCAAAGCAGAAATAGACCAGCCAGCCCTCAATCCCTCTTTGCTATTCTCAGATTGTGGCCTTAACTCTGTTTTCTCGTCCTCCCTGCCGCAACCTTTGAAGTCCCCTATAGATTACACATCTGTCAAATTCAGCTTCCACTGCTCTCCGGGATAGAAAACTTCAAAAGTTGGGCATTGTAGGGGTTGCATGATTCTACAGGCTCGAAATGACAGTCAAAGGTAAGATCTAAATTCATAGATACATGTTAATGAGACAATTGCCATCCAACTGAGCTACCAGACATGAGGCTTTACATGTCTATATTTTTATCCTGAATGGTAAATTAACACTCGCCATTGTAGAAAGGAGCTCACCCCCACCTTCTCAAGGACAACTAGGGATGGATAATAAATGCTGACCCAGCCAACAGAACCCACATCTCGTGAAAGAATAAATAAAGCTCACAAGAAAAGAAATTATATCACTTCCTCCTTGACTGGACTGAATGGAGCTCCCATGCATAATGTCATAAACCTTCATCAGCTGATAGAGAATGTATCAATTGTGAAGAGATAGAGCTGTCACTATCATTGCTCTCACTCAGAAAACAAAGTACCAACTAGCAACATTTCTTTTTTTCTCTCTCTCTCAAGGTGATGAGTTGGAGTACATCAGACCAAATGTTTACAGGAACATTGCCAAACAGTTGAATATCTCAGTCAGTTCTGAAAGCATCGTATCTGATGCATTCCTGGCTGTCGCCACTGAGCTTTTCTCTGCAGGTAAATTTCAGAAATATTACTTTGTATGTATGTTCGACTGGCGGGAATGGAATGCTGGTCCTTGTTGCTCTTGTACTGCTGAACAATGTCTGTTCCATGTATAAAACATACATGACTAATGTTAATATCCACACAGCTTCCACTCTTCCATGCTGTACATCTCTATGACTCCATGACTATTGATGTCATTCTGGTTTTTTGTGTAGGTTTCGGTACTTGCACCCTGCTTTCGTTCCTGTGGTTCTTTCCCTGCAGAGCAGCCTGAACAAGCAATCTGCTTCTAGATCTCAACTAATAACTGTGTTTTAGAAAATAAACCATGTGGTTCCATTATCTTCCCTTTCCTGCAATGGTAACATCTCTGCTTGGCTCATCTCCCACCACTGTGGTAATTGAGATGAGGAACTTCAGCGTCAGCTATGCTGCAAACACAAAAGGCAGCTGGCAAGTGGCACATACGTTTCTCAAATTTTTCAAGTTATTTATCACTGCCTTTCTGATCATTTAATTCATCTCTCCACAGATGCTGCCAGGCCTGCTGAGTTCCTCCAGCATTTTCTGTTTTTTACTTCAAATTTCCAGCATCAGCACTATTTTGGTTGTAAGCAAAAGTGAGGACTGCAGATGCTGGAAATCAGAGTCTAGATTAGAGTGGTGCTGGAAAAGCACAGCAGGTCAGGCAGCATCCGAGGAGCAGGAAACTTTTGCCTGAAATGTTGATTTTCTTGCTTCTCGGATGCTGCCTGACCTGTTGTGCTTTTCCAGCACCACTCTAATCTAAACACTATTTTAGTTGTATCTAATTCATAAGAGTTTTTAACTTCTACCTCTGGTTTCTTTAATTACTGTACCATTGTCTGTCAGTACTCCCTATAATTCAGATCCAGACTTGCCAATTACTCCCTGCATCATAATGAGGGAGCTCCCAGTCCAACATTGTGGAGACTTGCCTGTTTCTGTCATCTTCCACAGTGCCTCACAGTGCCAGGGACCTGGGTTCAGTTCCCACCTCCTGGTGACTGTCTGTGCGGAGTTTGTACATTCTCCCTGTGACTGTGTGGGTTTCCTCCAGGTGCTCTGATTTCCTCCCACAATCTCAAGATGTGTGGCCAGGAGAATTGGCCATACTAAATTGCCCATCATGTTAGGTGCATTAGTTGGTAAATGTAGGGGGATGGGTCTGAGTCGATTACTCTTCAGAGGGTCGGTGTGGACTTGTTGTGCCGAAGGGCCTGTTTTTATACTGCAGGGAATCTAATCTAAAACTAGTTGCTGCTGGGAGTCAAGTGGGTATTGATAGATCTTTGATAAGATCTTGAGAATGATAGAATCACGGCTGGGTAGATAGGGTTAAAATGCTGATCAGTTATGATTCAACAGAATATGCACAGTGTGTTGATTGGCTTCCTCCTCTTTTATGTTACATAATAATTTCCAACACCTACATACTCATTAAAGCAGTTGCGTTATCTGCTTACATTCTGCAGCCGTCTGTCCCTCCTCCTTCGACAGTGTTCTCTGGTTACGTAATGACTTTTCCAATGAATTTGGAGCCCTCGTCAAACTGAACAGAAATTGGCTTTGAGTGTATCATTTAGGAGTTTATTTTCGATTGACTAGATACAAAAATATGGATTATTCATGTTCTTTTATTTCCTTGTGTTCTCTCGCGGTAAGGAGTACTTGCTCACCCAATTAATAAAGTTTAATACTTTGCCATTAGTCGCTGAGCTGGATTTGAGTCAGTGGAATGGGTTTCAATGGCAAATATTGCTCAGTAGTAGAGTTTCTTTATTGACCCTACACTTCACTGAAGTTTGCACTTTAATTAGCTCTTCAAACAATAATGGGTAGGGCGTTGAAAGGTCATTGATTTGCAAAAGCATTGCAACTTGTAGATTTTTCTTGGAATGTGACTTCACTGGCAACCCAGCAATATTTGTTATAGATCTCTACTTGTTCTTGAGAAGATGAGCTACTTTTTTCAACTACTACAGATACACCCCCTGTGCTGTTTGGGAGGGGGTTCCAGGATTTTGATTTGGTGGCAGTGAAGGACTGAGAATATAGTTGTAAATCAAGATGGTGAGTGATTTAGGGGGTCACTTGTAGGTGCTGTTGTTCCCATTTATTTGCTGCCCTAGTCCTTCTAAATAAGTCATAGTTATACAGCACAGAAACAGATCCCATCGGTCCAATCAGTCCCTGCCAACCGCAATCTCAAACTAAACTAGTCCCACTAGTCTGCACGTGGCCATATCCTTCCAAACATTTCTTATTTACGTGCTTCTTTAAATGCTTTTTAAATGTCTGTTGTGACTGTATCCAGGTCCACCACTTCATTCAATATACGAACTATTCCATGTATGACAAAAAGTTGCCCCTCATGTCTTTTAAAAATCTTTCCCTTAAAATTCTGCCCCCTAGTCTGGAAATTTCCAACCCGAGGGAAAAGACACCTGCCATTCAACTTATCTATACCACTCATGATTTTATAAACCTCTACAAGGTCACCCCTCAATCTCCTCCAGTCCAGTGAAAAAACTCCCAGCTTATTCAAGCATCTCCTTATAACTCAAGCCCTCTATTCCCAGCAACATCCTGGTAAATCTTTTCTGAAGCTTCTCTAGATTAATAATATCCTTCCCATAACAGGGAGACCAGAATTGGACACAGTACTCCAGAAGAAGCCTCACCAACATCTTGTACAACCTCAACATGCCAACTCCTACACTCGAAGGTCTGCGCAATGAAGGCAAGCGTGCTAACCACCTCCTTAAACACCCTGCATTGACGCAAACTTCAAAGAAATATGTATATGAACCCTCTAGGTCTCTCCATTCTACATTACCTAAAGCCCTACTTTTAGCTGACTAAGTCCTGCCCTGGTTTGTTCTTACTAAAATGCATTATCTCTCATTTATCCAAGTTAAACTAGTCTACCACTCCTCAGCCCATTGACCAAATTAATCAAGATCTCTTTGCAATCTTAGATGGCCTTCTTCACTGTTCACTATACCACCAATTTTAATGTAAGCTGCAAACTTATTAACCATGCCTTCTACATTCTCATCTAAATCTTTTATATAAATGACAAACAGAAGTGTACACAGCACTGATCCCTATAGAACCCTGCTGGTCACAGGCCTCCAGTCCGAAAAACAATCCTCTGACACCACTTTCTCCTGCTGTTAAGTCAATTTTGTAATCCATTGCCAGCTCACCCTGAATCCTATGTAATCTAACTTTACTAATTAGTCAACTTTGTCAAAGACTTTACCAAAGCCCAAGTAACGATATCTACCGCTCTGCTCTCCTAAATCATCTTGGTTACTTCCTCAAAAAACTCAAATCAAGTTTTTGAGACACATCCTCCCTCACACAAAACCATGCTGACTATCCGTAATTAATCTCTACCTGTCCAAATGCATATAAATCCTATTTTTCAGAATCATCTACCAACAATGTACCCACTACCTAAGTTAGACTTGCAGGTTTATAGTTCCCAGGTTTCTCCTTATATCTCTTCTTAAACAAAAGCACAACATTAGCCACTCTCCAGTCATCTGGCACCTCACCCATAATTATATATGACACGAATATTTCTCCAATGGGCCCTGCAATTTCCTCCCTAACTTCCCACAACCTTCAGGGATACACTGTATCAGGCCACGGAGATTTAACCACTTTTATATTTTCTAAGACCTCCTGCGCTTCCTCTTCTGTAATGTGAACTGTTTTCAAAACAGCAGCATTTATTTCCAGTTTCTCTTGCCTCCATTTCTTTCTCCCACAGTAAAAACTAATGCAGAATATTCATTTACTTTCTCTCCCATCTCCTGAGGTTCAACACAAAGATGACCACTTTGATCCTACTTTCTAGTTGCTCTCTTGCTCTTAATGTACTGGTAGAATATCTTTGGATTTCCCTTAACCTTATCTGCCAAAGCTATTTTGTATCCTCTCTTTGCCTTCCTGATCTCCCTCTTAAGAATGCTCTTTATACTATTCAAAAGATTCATTAGAACCCAGATGTCTGTACCTAATATATGATTATTTTTCATTCTTGACGAGAACGTCAATATCTTTATTCATCCATTGCTCCTTAATTCTACCAGCCTTGCCTTTCACTCTAACAGGAACATAAAAGTCTGAACTCTCGTAATCACACTTTTAAAGTCCTCTCACTTATCTCATGTCCCTTTACTTGTGAATAGTCTACTCCAGTCAACTTTTGAAACTTCCTGTGTCATACCATTAAAATTTGCCTTACTCCAATTAAAAACTTTATCTTTTATGGAAGGCTTATCCTTTTCCATAGTTATTTTAAAACTAATAAAATTACAATCACTAGACCCAAATGTTCCCCTACTATCATTTCAGTCACTTGCCCTGCCGTATTACCCAAGAGAAGGTTAAGCTTTGCTCCTTCTCTAATAGGAACATTTAAATATTGACGAGATTTTGATAGAGATTGTGGGTTCGGAAGCTGCTGTCGAAAGAGCACTGGCGAGTTGCTGCAGTCACACTGCTGCCATTGTTGTGTTAAAAGTGATACAATGGTGTATACATTGGTGGATGAATCAAGCAGACTTGTTTGGTCTGGATGCTGCTAAGCTCCTTGAATGTTTTTGAAGCTGTATTCATCCAGGCAAGTAAAGAGTATTCTATCAAAGGTCATGGTTGAAGCAACTGAAGACGATTGAGTCTAGAACACTAGCCTGAGGAACTTCTGGATGTAGGTTTGCTCACTGAGCTGGAAGGTTCGGTTTCAGATGTTTCGTCACCATACTAGGCAACATCATCAGTGAGCCTCTGGATGAAGCACTAGTGGTATGGCCCATTTTTTTATTTATGTGTTTAGGTTTCCTTAGGTTGATGACGTCATTTCCTGTGCTGATGTCATTTCCAGTTCTCTTTCCTAGGGAGTGGTAAATGGGATCTAAGGCAATGTGTATGTTGATAGTGTTCTGGTTGGAATGCCATGCTTCTAGAATTCTCATGCATGTCTCTGTTTGGCTTGTTCTAGGATAGATGTGTTGTCCCAGTCGAAGTGGTGTCCTTCCTCATCTGTGTGAAAAGATACTAGTGAGAGTGGGTCATGTCTTTTTGTGGCTAGTTGATGTTCATGTATCCTGGTGGCTAGTTATCTGCCTATTTGTCCAATGTAGTGTTTGTTACAGTTCTTGCAAGGTATTTTGTAAATAACATTAGTTTTTGCTTGTTGACTGTATGGGGCCTTTCAAGTTCATTAGCTGCTGCTTTAGTGTCTTGGTGGGTTTGTGGGCTACCATGATGCTAAGAGGTCTGAGTAGTCTGGCACTCCAACCAGAATGCTATCAACAAGCACATTGACTTAGATTCCATTTACCACCCCCTGAGAAAAAGAGCAGGAATTGACATCACTACAGGAAATGACAACACCAACCCAAGGAAACCTAAACACATAAATAAAAAGTGGGTCATACCACCAGCCCTTCATCCGGAGGCTCACTGATGATGTTATCTAATATGGTGACGAAATGTCTGAAACAGAATCTTCAAGCTCAGCGAGCGAACCAACGTCCAGAACCTCAACCTGAGCTACAAATCTTCTCAAAACGCGCTGAAGAGCTTCTGTGTTGATGTCCTGGGACTGAGATGATTCATCACCAATAATCACAACCTTTGCACTAAATATGACTATAACCAGTGAGTGTTTTACCCTGAGTGTTGTAATTGTACTGGAGGAACATCTTGGCTAGGGGCACGATTAGATCTAAAGCACGAGTCTTCAGTACTTACTGCAGGGATGTTGTCAGGGCCCATTGCCGTTGAAGTAGCTAGTGCCATAAGGCATTTCTTAATATCATGTGGAGTAAATCGAATTGGTTGAAGACTGGTCACAGTGATGCTAGGACCTTGGGAGGAGGCTGTGATTGATCATCTGCTCAACATTTCTGGCTGGAGATGGATACTAATGCTTCAGCCTTGTCTTTTGCCCTGATGTTCTGGGGTCCTGCCATTGTTGATGGTGATATATGCTCTGAATCTATTCTTGCTCAAAAGTGAAGGAATCAAACTTTGGACAAAATTAAGGTTCAGTCAAACATTAGAAAGAAAGTAGGGCGCATATTGAAGTGACAATGGACAAATATTGTAAGAGACCCGAAGGAGAGAAGAAAATAGAAGTTGGATGTAATGAACTGGATTGAATTGGTCTATGTGGAGTGGGTAACGGGAGCATAGATCAAACTGAGGTGGAGATCAATCCGTGGTTGGTGTGGAAATTTATGCTTTTAACCATTTAAACAGTAGGAAGCAGTTGGGATATAAAAAGGGAGAACACATGGGCTATCGCTATTATCTGAAATGCTGTCTGTAGGACTTTTTCAACGTATTGGTGTCAGTATTTTTTGACTTCACTGTGTGCTTTCATTTGTGAGTTATAAAACATCTGAAGGTATGGGAAAGGCTGTTTGACTAATAGTCAAGAATCAACCAGTCAGATAAGTCAGAGGTTGCTTGTATCCTAATTAGTATAAGTAGGTGGGGCACCATTAGGTTAAACATATTGGGTGACAGTAGCAGCAGCATGGGGAGGTGAAATCATGTGCAGAAATCTACAGGATACATCCATCCATACCAAAGCACCCTTTGTGTTTATGATTTTGCTGCAGAGAAGGAAGGAGACATTACCTTTGTGGTTGAGGCACAGACCAAACACAGTGTGACACACTAAGTTGGTGTTCTCCTTGGTGCAAAGAGAGAATTTGGGTGACACTGTTTGAGGTTTACAAGCATGGAGTTACACTGCTGCAGTTCTTTATTTTGCAATTTATGCATTTTTGTTGAGGCTGATGTTAAAGCTTTGGCTCTCTGTGGTTTGATTGCAGCAACTGCAAGCCACAAGAACATAAAAACATGAGAATTAGGAGCTGGCCATTTATTTGACCGTTCAAGAATGCTCTGCTGTTCAGCAAAATCTTGAATGATCTACCTACTTAACTGCACCTTCTCACACTGTCTCATGTCTCTTAAATCGTTTTGTGCTCCATATTCCTGTGCTGAGCTCACTGCAGTTGCATTGCAGAATCTGAGTTCAGAGAATTTTATATATTTGCAGCACAGAAACAGGCAATTTAACCTATCTAGTCTAAAATGGGGCTTCTGTTACACACAAGCCTCCTCCCACTCTACCTTCTCCACATTGCCATACTCCCTTGTGTTTATGAAGTGTGCTTCCCCTTAAATACATCCATATAATTGACCTCCTTGTTAGTGTCAGCCTTGTTAGAATCACAAAAGTTCCAGGTTCAAGTCCATCTAGGGTGAGCATGAAATCCCGGGCTAAAGTAAGTGAAGCACTGAGGAAGCACTGTCCTTCTGGAGATTCCATCTTTCGGCCGAGATGTTAAACTGCCCTTCTGTTTGAGTGGTGATGTAAATGACCCCATGCGATTGTTTGGGGGAACAGCAGGAGAATTATCCCTGGTGTCCTGGCCAGTGTTTATCCTTTAGGGGTCAGCATCACAAAAAAGCAGATTATTTGCTGACATTCTTTGCTGATATTTACTGTTTATGGTATTCTTCTGTACACAAATTAGCTGTTACTTTTCTTCCCTCACAACGGTGGCATCTCTTCAAAGAAACCTTTCTTGTCCATAAAGCATTTTGAGATGTCTACTGGTCTTAAAAAGTGCTTCAAACGACTCGGTATGATAACACTGTCAACATTCTCACTAAACTAAACAAAGGATTGAAAGGATATTATGAGGAGGAGAGAATCCAGCCATCAGATGCATGTGGCCTGTGTTGGAGAGCCTGAGGAGCAAGGGGCTGAATTGAAGGATCGTAAGGGGAAGTCATCATCTAGTTCACTAATATTTTCTGTGGAGCTGAGCTGTTGATGGAGGTTGAAGATTGATGTTAGAAAGAGGGGGTTCCATTTCATGGGACAGGAAGGAATTGTACCTTTGGGACAGACAATGGGCAAGAATCAGTGCCCTAGGAGAAAGGATAAAGAGGGTGGTCACAAAGACTTTGAGCTAGTGAGTGAGTTGGGGGAAGAGGAAGGATAGCTCAGATGGGAAGGGTAGTATAGATAATAGCTCAAAAGAAAGCAAAAAAGATAGAGGAAAGAAACTATCAGAAATTGTACATTTGACAGGTAAGAAGGGAATAAAACATGTAAAGAGACTAAATAGGCAGAGAAATGAAAAATAAATGTGTAAAATATTTAAAAAGGCGGCCAGGTTGGGGTGCATGACCCAAATAACTGTTCTTTATACAAACTGTAACTAACTGACTTCCTGACTGAATAAAGTTATTGGCTTTCTCACTTCCCATCCCAGTCGGGGGAACAAGTTAATAACCTGTAGAGAGGAGGTTTACACACAGCCCTAGCCAGGAATCTCAGGCATGGTTCCCTTCTACGCCTCCAGTTCGTTAGAACATTCTCACTCAACAGAGCTGTCCCACAGAGGAACAGTGTCACCCTCCCACTCTCTGTCTTGCTGGATCGAAGATTTCAATCTAACCCCAGTGAAACTCTTCTGCTTTTGAAACAACAGAGGTATGAAAACACACACGCATGTTCACCAGTACAAACGGTGTACCATAACCTCAGTGCTCATGTTAAAATAGCTCCTTCCAATTTAAAATCAACTCTGCAACAAACTGGTAAGTTAAAACAGGCTTGCACCTGCAATGGCTACATCATAGAATCATGCTACATGAGTCCATTCAGCCTATCAAGACCTTTATTGTAGAACAATCTAATCTGTCCCACTTTCCCACGCTATTCCCATAGCCCTGCAAGAACTGAGATGAGAAATTTCTTCACCCAAAGGCTGGTGAGCCTGTGGAATTATCTGATGTAGAAAGTGGTTGAGACTGAAACATTGAATGTTTTCAAGAAAGAATTAGTTATAGTTCTTAGGGCTAAAGGAATGAAAGGGTATGGGGGAGAAAGAAGGAACGGAGTACTGAATTGGATGATAAGTCAGGTCCATATTGAATCAAAGAGCATGTTTGCGAAGCTAAATGGCTGACTTTTGCTCCTATTTTCTATGTTTCAACATTTTATTTCCTTCAATTTATAATCTTTTTCAAAAAATATTGATTGTCTCCTCTTCCACCACCTTTGTAGGCAGTCAATTCCAGTTAATTACCAATTATATCAGAAAAATCTTCCTTATGTCCCAAGATGTCTTACTCAAAATGTTAATTTTGTGTTCCCTAGTCCTTAAGCCATCAACTAATGGGAACAGCTTTTCTTCTTGTCTAAACCTGTCTTAATCTTGTGTACCTTTAAAAAAAATCACCCCTCTGTCTCCTTTGCTTCAAGGAGAAAGTGAGGACTGCAGATGCTGGAGATTAGAGTGGTTCTGGAAAAGCACAGCAGGTCAGGCAGCATCCGAGGAGCAGGAAAATCAATATTTTGGGCAAAAGCCCTTCGTCAGGAACTTAGCCGCAAAGTTAGGTTGGAAAGGCAGGGTTTGTTTCCTTCAGAAGCATAGCAGGTTTGGCAGCATCCGAGGAACAGGAAAATCGACATTTCAGGCAAAAGTCCTTCAGCCATTCCTGATTTTCCTGCTCCTTGGATGCTGCCTGACCTGCTGTGCTTCTCAAGGAGTACAAACCCTGCTTTTCCAACCTAACCTTGCAGCTAAGCTCTGTGAAACCATTCTGGTTAGCGTCATCTTTATCCTGTTGAGGACTTTCATTCTTTCTTAATGTATGGTGACCAGAGTTTTAGGGCATTTCTGGGAGTGCCTCAGTATTTACAGGAAATTCGAGGAATGAGGCAGTAGTTGCATGGAATGCCAGGAATTGTCAGCATCTTCAAAGATTCTTAGAAGTTTGTCAACAGATTGAATAGTTTCAAAGTCTTTGATTTCTCTCAGTACAAAATGAGGTGGATGCTGGAAATCTGAACAACAAAAACTGCTAGAAAAACTCAGCAGATCTAGCTGCATCTTTGTCGAGAAACAGAGTCAGTGTTTTTAGTGCTAATGACCTTTTATGAGAACCTCACTAATTTATGTGATACCTCAGCACAGAACGAAATTTAAAAGGATATGGGAAGAATGACTCTAAGAAAAATGGTGAAAGCTGTTTCAGTGAGCTGCCCCAGGCACAAATTTGAAGAATGATCTCCTGTATGATTCTAGAATTCTAATTCTCACTGAAGGAAAACCATGTACAGATGTCCACCAGGAAATCATATGTTAGTTCTATATATTGAATTATCCTGTATGTTTACAATCCTGCATCTTGAGTGCTCTGGTATCTTTGATTCCATATGTTGAACAGTCCTGTTCTTCTGCTGTTGTCTAGGTATAACCTGGGGGAAGGTTGTAGCCCTCTATGCTGTAGCTGGAGGTTTGGCCATTGACTGTGTGAAACAGGGACAGCCTGCCATGGTGCACACGATAGTCGATTGTTTGGGGGAGTTTGTCCGGAAAACATTGGTGACGTGGCTCAGGAGGCGTGGTGGATGGGTAAGAGATGCTCTTTTTAATTGCTTTCAATATTTAAACTCATCAACAAAATGCTTCAGGATTTTCACCCAAGAAAATGCATTTCTAATTACTTTTCAGGTGATGAGAAGGATCCCAATTTGATCACCAGTTGGTGCTGTTAGAGCAGCGTTAGGAACTTAAAATTTGCTCCAATGCCCCTGGATTTAAATAAGGAAAAATCAAGCAGGATTCTCACTCTGAATAGTTGCCTGAATTCTCAGTGTACCTATACTGGTTAAGGATTCAGGTTCTATAATAATTCCTGGCCACATGTAACCAAAGTAATTTGTTGCTATAAAATTCAAAAATTCTAATCCTTATATTCGAATCCATCTCTTGCCTCAGCTGTCCCATTTTCATTACCTCCTCCATGCCTACTAGAACTTTTGCTCAGGGCCTGCTTCCCTTCACCTCACCATTGGCAGTCAAGCTTCTGTTTGTCTTATTCCAAAACACTGGAATTCCCTTCTCTCTCAGCCTCTCACTTCCCCTTTTAAACCCCTCCTTAAAATCAAAAATCTTAGCTAAGGAAGTTAACAATGGTATCAATTGGAAGAAATGATGTACAGTTCTGATTAGGCCTGAAGATGTCAAAATCTTAGAAACCAGCAGAGGATGACTAAAGGATTGATAAAGAGAAAAAAATGACATTCTGAGAGAAAGCTAGCAAGGAATATTGAAACAAACTCATAGCTTCTAAAGATAAAGAGTAGTGACAGTGAAACTTGGTGCCGGAAATGTTGAGATTAAGGAATAACAAGAAACAAAGACATCAGTGAAACCTTGAACAAGTATTTTATATCTGTCTTTATAGTAAAAAAAACACAAAAATTCCCAAGAACGCTGGGAAAGCAGCAGGAGGAAAGTTAGAAATTAATTTAAAACTGTCATGTGAAAACGAAAATCTCGGGAAATCAGTGGGACTAAAGGCTGACTAGTCCCTGGATATCTAAAAGGAATGGCTGAGGGTTTAGTAGATGCATTGGTTGAAATCTTCTAAAATTCCCTAGATTCTGGAAAAGTCCCTGCAGATTGCAAAGCCCTAAAATGCCTCTCTTCAAGAAAGGAGCCAGGAAACTATGGACCAGATAGAGTATAATCTATCATTGGGAACATGCTAGAAGCTATTGTTAAGGAGGAATCAATGTGTTTTGGTGTTTGACAAATTTAATAGAGTTTTTGAGAACGTAGCAAAGGGTGGATAAAGGAGAACCAGTGGATGCAGTATATTTGGATTTCCAAAAGGCCAGCATTAAAGTGCTACTTTTGATCCAGATTAGATCTCATGGTGGTGGGGATGATTTATTTGTATGAATATAGGATTGGCTGACCAATTGGGATAAATGGTGAATTCTCTAGTTGGCAATCTGCAATTCGCTGAGTGCCACCAAAGTGATTAGTACTAACATCTCAATTATTTACGATTTATGTTGAGATGGATAAAGGGACTGACTGTACTGCAGCTAAATGTGCTAACGACACAAACATAGATGAGAAAGCAAGTTGAAAGGAGGCTACAAAGAGCTTGCAAAGGAATATAGATAAACTAAGTGCAGTTTGGGGAAGCTTTGGCAGATGGAATATAATTTGGGAAAATGTGAGGTCTACACTTTGATAGGAAGAAAAGAAAAATACAGGATGATTTAAATGGAGAGAGACTAAGTTTCTGCAACACTGAGGGATCTGGGCGTCTTTGTATATGAATCACAAAGCTAATATGCAGGTACAGCAAGTAATTACAAAGACAAACTGGAATGTTGCTCTTTGGTGCAAAGGGGATGAAGCATAAAAGGATGAAGTCTGACATACAGACCATTAGTGAGACCTGATCTAGAATACCATGTACATTTTTGTTCTTCTTACTTTAGTATGTATGTGCTTGCAATTGGAACAGTTCAGAGAAAGTTAATGCCTGGAAAGAATGGGTTGTCTTAAAGGGTTTGATTGTGCAGACTGGACCGAAACTCATTGGATTTTAGAATGAAAGATGATCTTCTTGGAACACAGAAGCTTTAATAGAGTAGTTGCTGAGAGTATCCTGACAGATTTTCTTTTAACGAGAGAATCTAAAATTCGGGGGCTTGCTACAAAAATAAGGGATCTCCAATTGCATACGGAGGTGAGTAATAGGTAAAAAAGGTCACAACAGTCCCACCGTGACTCAGGTGAGGAAGAGACTGAGAAAAAGAATGCTTCATGCTAACCTCAGCTCGTCCAGCGATAGAACTCATGTTGTTACTTGCCTCTAAATTGCAAGGCAGTTGTCCATCCAACTGAGCTAACTGACATGGCTAGCCTCACAGCCTGCATCCTTTGTAAACTTGAAGTGATTCAAAATTCTGCTGTTCATAATTAAACAAACTCCAGGTCTTGTTCAGTTAGTGTGCTCACTGATCCACACTAGCTTCTAGTCTGGCATTGCTTCAATTTAAAAATGCTCTCTCTTGTTTTCAACACTTACATGATCTTGCTGCAACATTCTGCAGCTCCGAGATTGCTGTGCTCCTCCAATTTTGATCTCTTGAGCTTGCCCAATTTTAAACATTACACTATAGCAGCCACACCTTCAACTGCCAGGGACCTGATCACTAGAATTCCATTCTTAAACCTCTCACCTCTCTCTCCTGCTTTAAAACATTGCTTAAAACCTAACACTTTTCCAAGTTTCTTATCACTTTTGTCACAAATTATGGGTGGCAGTACTTCTCAAATAATTCTGGGGGCATTTCACTTTATTAAGAATTGTAAGTTACTGTTCAGCATTAACAGAGCAGTGGTGTACAGCTCAGTACATGTGTAAACCTGTCCAATTCCTTATACTCAGCTCACATTTATTTTATGTCATTTAACAGCAGATGTCAACTGATGCTTAAGCAAAATGGTTTATTTTATTTCTAACCTGAGTAACATGACAATAAAATAATTCCAAATAGAATTCAGCAGCTTGAGTCTCCAGTCAGGTGGTGTTCAATAATTCTCATCTGTTCTGATTCTAGGCTGACATAACAAAGTCCGTGGTTAACAATGATCCCAGTATTCGGGATCATTGGCTTGTCTCCTTCCTCTGCACCTGTGGACATTTCCTCAAAGCAATCTTCTTTTTCTTTCTGCGGGAGCGATGATCCGAACTGGGACAATGTGGCCACCATTTGCTGCCCTTTTCAAACATAACACCTAAATAACAACACGCCTGAATTAACAGAAGCAATTGGAAGCAAATTCAACACTTGGCAGATTGGAATATGAATCCTTTCAGAGTCATTGGCTGAACAGCGAACATGTAAATGGAACAGGCAGTGGAAACTATGACATCAAAATTCTACTGACTCTTTATAAAAGGCTTTGATTTCTAAATGCGTAAAGGTTGATCTTTCAGATGGTAATCGTTGAAAACAGCAGTGCCAGCTGGTCTGCGAGTGAAACATTTCTTTCTACAGGGCAGCTACTTTGAAGAATCAAGAATGAACAGCTGTGAATGTATAGTATTATTTCTTTTTAAGCTGTCGTTCTAATAGCTCCATCTTTGATTCTGCAAACTAGCCGCACCAGATGAATTTCTCTGTTAAGATGAAAACCAAAAAAAATCTATTAAATTCTAAGAATGAAGAATAATCCAAGCATTTACAAACAGTGGGGTTTTTTTTGGAAGATGCTAATGTCTAGTCATACAAATCCCAGATTCTGCTGCTCTGTTTTGGATTTAGTTTAAGGTTTTGCATAGCTTTGCAAAATTAGGAATTACTTTAGGTTTGTTACAATGGCTGTTTATTCCATTTATATAAAATCCTGTCCAGGCTAATCACTGTGGTGGGAGTCATTTTTCCAGCATCAACCTCCAGTATATTGTCTGTCTCCATGATTTAATTGAATGGGATCTTAATGCAATTCAAAAATGATGTTTTTATTTCCTTGGCATCTCTTCAAGGTCAAATACAAATGTGACTTGGCCCAATGATCTCATCATTCCACGCAAACCATAGCCCAAATATGTAGTCATAATTTGGAGATTCCGGTATCGGACTGGGGTGTACGATCTCCAAAAGCTAGTGATTCCAATTAAACCTGTTGGACTATAACCTGGTGGTGTGTGATTTTTAACCCAAAAATGTAATATCACTGTGTCCATTTTCAGGCATGAACCAGGTTTCTACACCTCTATAATGGTAACAGGAAGTTTGCAATCATTTTAGACTATGTGCCATGTCGATGTAGAATGGAAAAAGGCATCTAGAGCAGCTGCTCAGATGGGTATTAGGCATCTTTTTTAATGTAAATAGCAGGCCTAATGCCTGATGGAGGTGAACATTGCACTAACTGTTTAAGAGCAATCTATCTTGCAATCAGAAAAACAGATCTACATATAACTCAACCATAAATCCTTTAAAAGGAATCTCTGCAGTCCCGCCACAAAACAATTAGGTTCTTAAAAATACTTTCTACGTAAAGGTGGGTGGGGCCAGAGTACTCCTCCTATCTCTACTGCAGATCTATGGCCCGGACCCAGTCTCTGCAGCCCCCTTTCCCTTCCTATTTAAGGACTCCATAGGGTCACTGCCAGCAACACAAGACATCTGCAATTCTATTGTGCACTGACCAAACTGCCTGAGGTTACCTGCCTGGTGCCTGCTGCTCACCTGTCTCATTTATCTAAAGGCACAGTATTAGGTGCATTTCAGTTAGGTAACTATAACTTTCTCAAACTTTAACTCCTGTCATTCTGAATTAGCAGGGAGCTCCTTGTCCTCAGGAGTCCATGGCTGACTTTACTAGTTGTGAGAGAAGTCATCAGGTGAATAAGTTTGACCTATACAAAACAGAATGATTATAACTGATATGGAGATAGGGAAGCACCTTTTCCAGTGCTTCCCTATCCTTCCTGTAATGGGTTGACCAGAAAATGATACACAATATTCCAAATGAGCATGCACTAGCATTTTGTATAGTTGCAGCATGACAATACGACTCCAGAACTCAATCCCTCTACGAATGAAACCTAACACACTGTATGCCTTCTTAACAGCACTATCCACCTGGGTGGCAACCTTCAGGGATCTATGTGCATGGACACCTAGATCCCTCTGCACATCCACACTATAACAAATCTTTCTATTGATGCAGTATTCTGCCTTCCTGTTATTAACAGCGGCACGGTGGCACAGTGGTTAGCACTGCTGCCTCACAGCGCCAGAGACCTGGGTTCAATTCCCACCTCAGGCGACTGTCTGTGTGGAGACATTCTCCCCGTGTCTGCGTGGGTTTCCTCCGGGTGCTCCGGTTTCCTCCCACAGTCCAAAGAGGTGCAGGTCAGGTGAATTGGCCAATCTAAATTGCCCGTAGTGTTAGGTAAGGGGTAAATGTAGGGGTATGGGTGGATTGCGCTTCGGCGGGGCGGTGTGGACTTGTTGGGCCGAAGGGCCTGTTTCCACACTGTAAGTAATCTAATCTAATCTTCCCAAAGTGAATCACTTCACGTTTATCTGCATTGAACTCCATTTGCCATGTCTCAGCCTAATTCTGCAGTTTATCTAAGACCCCCCTGCAACCTGCACACTGTCCACCACTCCAGCAACTTTGGTATCATCTGCAAACTTACTAACCCATCCACCTATGCCTGCATCCAAGTCATTCATAAAAATGACAAATAGCAGTGGTCCCAAAACAGATCCTTGTGGCACACCACTCGAAATCGGACTCCAGGCTGAATATCTTCCATCAACCACCACTCGCTGCCTTCTTACAGAAAGCCAGTTTTTAATCCTAACTGCTAAATCACCCTCAATCCCATGCCTCTGCATTTTCTCCAATAGCCTGCCATGTGGAACCTTATCAAAAGGCTTTACTGAAGTCCACGTACACCACGTCATCTGCCCTACACTCATCCACATACTTGGTCACCTTCTCAAAAAGCTCAATGAGGTTTGTGAGACATGACCTGCCCTTGGTGAAACCATGTTGACTATCTCCAATCAAATTGTTGCTTGCTAGATGATTATAAATCTTATCTCTTATAATCCTTTCCAAAAAACGTTTCCTACAACAGACATAAGGCTCACTTGTCTATAATTACCTGGGTCATCTCTACTTCCCTTCTTGAACAAGGGCACATTTGCAATCCTTCAGCCCTCTGGTACTAAACCCGTAGACAATGACGACTCAAAGATCAAGGCCATAAGCTCCAACATCTCCTCCCTAGCTTCCCAGAGAATCCTTGGATTAATCCCATTTGGCCCAGGGGACTGGTCTACTCTTACTCCTTCTAGAATTGATAACACCTGTTGGTAACTAACCTCGATCCTTTCTAGTCGAATATCCTGTATCTCATTCTTCTCCTCTACAATTTCTCCTTTTCCTAAGTGAGAACAGATAAGAAATATTCATTTAGCACCTCTCCGATCTCCACAGGGTCCACATACAACTTCTCACTTCTGTTTTTGACTAGCCCTATTCCTACGATGGTTATCCTTTTATTCCTCACATAACAATAGAAAGCTTGAAGATTCTCCTTTATTCTACCTGCTCATGTCCTCTCCTTGCTCTGCTCAACTCTCTCTTTCAATCCTTCCTCGCTAAACTGTAACTCCCCATCGCCTTATCTGAATCATCTTGCCTCAATGTCATATAAGCCTCCTTCTTCCACTTAACAAAAGATGCAATTTCTTTAGTAAAACCATGGTGTCCTTACTTTATCATTTCCTCCCTGCCTGACAGGGACATAACGATCAAGGACATGCAATATATCTTCCTTAAACCAGCTCCACATTTCGATTGTCTCCACCCTCTGCATTTTGCTACCCTATTCTATGCATCCTAAGCTTTGCCTAATCGCTTATAATTGCCCCTCTCCCATCTACAACTCTTGCCCTGTGGCATGTACCTATCCCTTTCCATTGCTAAGGTAAACGTAACCTTATTATGCTCACTCTCTCTAAAGTGCTCACCTACCACTAAATCAAGCACCAGATCCAGTGTGGCCTCCCCTCTTGTCAGTCCTTTGACATACTGTGTCAGGAAACTCTCCTGCACACACTGGACCAAAACTGATCCATCCAACGTACTGGACTTATAGCATTTCTTGCTTCTTAAACTTGTCTACTAACTCTACCTTAAACCACATGTATCATATTATATAATGACGGAATGTACCAATAATCTTAGGAATTATAAATAGCTTGCATTTCTAAACCCTCAACGATTTTTTTTAACTTGACTACACACTACTGCCAATGCAATAAGTACTGCATTATTTGGTTTTGTATTGACTTTATTAATAAAAAGTATTAATCAAATGACTGTCTTTCAAGCCCAGGAGCTGGCACTCAAAGTAAAAGGTTAAGGATTGTCTCCCAATTCTGAGCAAGGTCACCAGACCCGAAACATTAACTTTTGATTTCTCTTCACAGATGCTGCCAGACCTGCTGAGCTTTCCCAGCAACTACTGTTTTTGTTTCTTATTTATAGTATGCACAGTTCTTTCAGTTTTTATTTAGGACTGTCTCAAGATTGGCTATCACCTGAGGAAGACTGGTCAGGCAATTAAAGTACAGAAAGAAGTTTTGGGAGGATTTTGAGGTCAAATGTCTTGAGCAGGGAAGGCCATAATTTTCAACCTGGCCCTATTTAATATGGAGAATCTCTTTTTACCTCCCAACAGCTGGCAACCTGTCTTCACTTGGTAAGAAAGCTCTTCCATAAGAAACCTGAGGCCCATTAATGTTGAATTTTCTCCAAGAGGTCACATCCCTCTAACAAAGCTACTCTACTTTGAATTAACAGAGGCAGTTTAAAGCATAGCTGTCTTAAAAAGTCCAACCTTCAGATAAACAAAAATGAAAAATATTTTTATATATATCAAAATATAACTTTATAAACATTTATTTACTGCCTTACTAAATGAAGCACAGATTGTGGGTGATCTGACTGTAATGTCAAATCTATATTCTCATCTACCCCAATACCTTTTAACACCCTTAACAAGAATATAGCCACCTCTTCCTTAAAAAAATTCAAAGGCTCTGCATCACCTTTTTACAGAGGGTTCCAAAGACTAGTGATCTTCAGAGAATTCTTTTGCCTCATCTCAGTTTAAAGGGGTGGTCTCTGATTTTTGAACAGTAACTCTTAGTTCGAAAGTTCCAATTCTTCAACTGTCACTAATCTCTTGTTTTCAGTAACTAATCTTTAAACATTCACAGTTTGAGCTTTGGAATCTTTATTGAACTCAAATTCCACCATCTGCTAATTAGAGATTCAAACCTGTGTTCTCAGGTCTCTGGTTTAACAATTCAGCAATAATACCACTCAGCCATCACCTCCCAAATCCATATTTTTACATGAAACAATAATTTTTGTAGTCAGATTATTGAAAGTCAGGGATTTTTTATGTCAGTTTTAACATCTTCACCATGCTCTTCAAAAACCATAGGCATTGGCAATCTTATTTATAGGCAAGTCATTTCCAAATAGACAATCAACATCTTTAATGGGTAACTTTGCTATGACTCCCAAAACAAACAAATCAAGTGACCAAGTCACACCTTAAGTTAATTTTACATAATGGGATAAGTAAACAATTTACATCAATTCTATAATTTTCCTTACCCTGATCGGTTTTAACAGGATGTATAATTGAAACCCTAGTTAATCATTAGCTCCACCTACTCGTATAGTATTTCTTGAAGAAACAATCCAACTTTAAAAATGCTACAGATTAGTCTTAATTGTCAACAGTCCACTTTTGCCTGCTCTCTCGTGACATAAAAAATGATTTCCCTTTAATCATGCCACCCAAACTGTCTTTTGAACAACCAAGGTCGTACAACGTTCGGTTAGTTTTTGTTACATTCCAACTTTCCATACTTGTCTCTGTAAAACATTTATCCATCATGAGCTGGTTATGACAGTTGTTACTGTAGCTCCTATCATGATATTGCTATTCCAAATTAACAAGAAAAGCATCAAAATGCATGAACAAAAGAAAATGGGGGTTGGAGATGAGCATTTGTTCCCTGAGTGGTGCTGGAAAAGCACAGCAGGTTAGGCAGCATCCTAACATTTCAGGCAAAAGGAGGGCTCTGATGAAGGGCTTTTGCCCAAAACGCCAATTTTCCTGCTCCTTGGATGCTGCCTGACCTGCTGTGCTTTGCCAGCACCACTCTAATCTTGACTCTGATCTCCAGCATCTGCAGTACTTCTGTCTACTTGTTACCTTGAGCCTGCTCTCCACTCAGGAGGGACTGTTTTCCCCCACGGTACCTTCTCATTGTCCCCATAACCATGAATTCCTCAGTATCCAAAATTCTATCAATCTCGGTCTTTAACCAAACTAAATATCCAGAGATCTCTGGGGTAGAGAACTCCAAATACTCATGACATTTTGAGAGAAGACATGAAGTTCAGTCCCCCAAAAATGTACTGAACATAATCTGAACTCCAAATGGACCTAAGCAGGCTGTGCACATGTGAAATGCTCATTTGAATTCCATTTCCTTTATGATGGGGCAACATTGCACGAGCTTTTCTGATTGTTTCTTATACACAGCTTCTAATGATTGGTATAGCGAGAAATCTAGGTTTCTAAAGCATCTTATCACTTTGATTGTGTGTGCTCTGATTTCAATAGTTTCTTCATCATCCACTATAGGGTGTCCCAAGAGGACTGGACTATTAACGCTATTTGGTGGTCCACACATTACTCCAATCAGGTAGGCCACTGCAGGATTATCCCACTAAATGTTGTTGCATTCAGAAGAGAAAAGCAAAACTTCAAAGGACATTTTTCTACAGAGGCGATGGAGAAACTTTCTATTTTGCTAAAGGTTCACAGTTTAATGCTGACATGCTGTAGCTCTGGAATCATAAGCCTACAATCACACTATTGATAAAGTACATAAATATATATAAAACCACAACTAAGCCTGCATTACCAAATCCATAACTTGGAACTCCCTCCCAAGGGTTGTATCTGTTCTTGAGGAAGACCCAACACACAACTAAGCATTAAATACAGCTTGGCAGCACCAAACCTATTCCATTAACAAATAACAAAAAATGACTAGGATGTCAAAGAGGTCATTAGTCCTCATTATTAATTGTCAAGTTCTACAACAGTTGACACATCAGTTTGGTGGGTTTCTCAAAGATGCATCTTAGTAGACTTTCATGAAAATATTTTTAAAAGCTTAGGCAACACAGGGCAAAGTGGTGAAAACTCTGGGGTATTTTCAGCATATGCTTTTCTGGGAGGAATCAGTTAGTCCCTTTCAAGGCTAATCAATTCCAGTCACACACTTCTCTGAGGAACTGACTGCACTACAGTGAGTTCCAGGACAGGGTTACTCATTGCTCCTTCAGTTGGAGATGCCAGGAGAACTGTAGCTGCTGGAGATCAGAGTCAAAACGTGTGATGCTGGAAAAGCACAGCTGGTCAGGCAGCATCCAAGGAGCAGGAAAGTCAATGTTTCGAGTATAAGCTCTTCATCACAAACATGAGTGGGCCCCAAAAGACTGGAGGGGGTGGGGCTTGGGGAAAGGTAGCTGGGAATGTGATGGGTAGATAAAGGTAGGGTGTTGTGATGGTGATAAGTTGGAGTGGAGGGTGAAGAGATAGGTGGGACAGAAAGTGGACAGGTAGGACAGTTCAAGAGGGCAGTGCCGAGTTGGAGGGTTGGATCTGGGATAAAGGTGAGGGGAGGGGAGATGAAGGAACTAGTGAAACTCTGGGACCAACATATTAAACAACCCCTCTGCCCTGTGACCGAACACGTCAACTCCTCCTCCCACTCTGCGAAGGACAACCTCCAAATTTGAGCCACCCAACACCTGATGGAAGAACACCTCTTCTTCTGCCTTGGGAGCCTCCAATCATACAGGATCAATGACAATTTCACCAGTTTCCTCATCTCCCTCCTCCCACCTTATCCTAGATCCATCCTTCCAACTTGGTACTGCCCTCTTGAACTGTCCCACCTGTCCATCTTCCTTCCCACCTATCCGCTCCACCCTCCACTCTGACCTATCACCATCACCCCCCCACCTTCATCTATCTATAACATTCCCAGCTACCTTCCACCCTGCCCCACACCCCTCCCATTTCTCACTCAACTCCCTTGGGCCCCCCACATTCCTGATGAAGAGCTTAAGCTCAAAACATTGGTTCTCCTGCTCCTCGGATGCTGCCTGACCAGCTGTGCTTTTCCAGCACCACACTGAGTTGGAGATACTGCCTGAAACAAGATGACAGATCCAAGATCCAGTTTTTAAAAATCAGGAGATCGTCAGGCCCAATGTAATTTAGTGGAGGATGACATCTGGTAGGCATTCCTGAGTTACTTATTTACAATTTCGTTTTTAGTGACTGAACAAAACAAACATGAATCTTGTTCAACTAGGGGGCAAAGCAAAATAGCATTTCAGAAAGTTTCCCCGATTACCCTGACATCCTACAAAATCAATTGCATGGAAGTATCAATAAACCTCCAAAACACCCAGTAACAATGATTCACAATTAGAATAGTGCATTTTTTGTAAATAAACTATCAAAATTGAAAATTAAAAGCTCCAACCTATAAAGTCTTCAGGTTTATCACAAGGAGGCTGGAGTATAAACGGTGAATATATTGAACAGTCAATGCATCTACAGACTGGAGCGAAAATTTGTATGTGAATGGACTTTTATGAACTCCGTGTGTAGGTTATGTGAAGATGCTGCAATAGAGGCTGTTGATCAGTTGCCATAGAAACTATTTGTTCCAAGTTCCCTTCTTCTGTGAGTCTGAATGTCCGTGCAATCTGAAAGTAAAGAAACAAATCAAGGAAATGTTGTCTCCAACAATGATACAGATAAATCTTGGATTACGCGTTTTCCAGCAGCACAATTTGGCTATAACGTCTCTGAAGAATTAGAGAACAGTATTTTCAAGAATGTTCACCTCCGTTCGCAGTAGTGGAGATCGGTTCACACGCTTTGTTCTGCAATGTCAGCTGCCGATACAGTAGCTTTCTGTGAGAGGTAATGTAGAAAGCAGCTTTCTTATATTTTTTAAATGTACTGTGTTAAATTTACTGTTGTTTCATTAATAAGTATGATGCCCATCTTCATTCAGACTGTGCTATACTTTGTAATAGACGTTTGGGCGATTTTTTGCTGGTCTGCTCCTAACCCCACTTTTCCCATAGACGCCATTATTTGTATTAAGCGATTTTCTACAAAGCGAGATCTCACTAGAATGTAACTACAGTGTTAGAGGAGAATGACCTGTATTTGATGAAAACAAAGAGTAACGAACATTCCACTCCAGCAATGATACAGTTCACAGCAACCATGTAGCTAATGTGAGACTTGGGTTCAGCTAGTAAGGACTTCAGTGACCGTTGATGTCATCAAGTCTTGTTCCAGTAACTTGAATACATAGTCTAGCTTGGCTAAACAAAAAAAGTTAAATATTTGGTTTTAATGTTAAGCTGAGGAGGAGGGTATGCTGTGAGGAGGATGCATAGAAGGCTCTGTCAGAGTTCATAAAATGCCTACAGTGTGGAAGCAGGCCACTCGACCCAGAGTCCACACTGACCCTCTGAAGAGAATACCACCCAGACCACCCCCACCGCCCCCCCGCCCTCACCGCCCCAAAGATGGTTTACCAGGCTGATTACCGGGATGGCAGAGACTGGATCGGTTAGGACTATATTCATTGGAGTTTAAAAGTTGAGAGGGATCTCATGGAAACCTATAAAATTCTGACAGAATTAGAAAGGATGGGTGCAGGAAGGATATTCCTAATAACCAGGACCAGGAGTCATGGTATATGAATAGAGCATGCTTTTTAGGACTGCAATGAGGAGAAATCTCTTCACCCAGAGGATGGTGGGCCTGTGGAATTCCCAGAAAAAATATACTAAGACTTTGAAGAAAGATGCAGATACAATTCTTATGACTAAAGGGATCAAAGGGGATGAGGAGAAAGTGGGAACAGGGTACTGACTTGATCAGCCATATCACTGAATGGTGGAGCAGGCAGGAAGAGCCAAATGGCCTCCTCCTACTCTCTCTGTTTCTATTAAACCAAGATCCCAAATGGCTGCCTCTGTGATTCAGGTGGGCATTAAATATTTTACAACAACACTGTAACGCGAGGCAAGAGTTCTCCCAGGGTCGTGAACAACATTTCACCCGCAACCAATGCCATCACAAAAAAGATTAAATGACTATTCCTCCAGTGGTTGTGAAACATTTTTGGCCTTTTACCTGTTCAGCCTAGAACTGCGACAAAGGGTTAACATTATATATTGCATAGCCATGTGCTGGAATAATTTACAGTCAATGCACTCAGCATGGAGTTCAGCTGAACAAGCAGCACTATCTCCACAAAGCCAAAAGCTTCTCATTCAAGCTGAAAATTTTGCTCAGCAACACACACTATCAAAAGAAATAGGACATTCAATCTATCACAGCCATTCCATCGTTCAACAAGATCACAGCTGACCTGATTGGTCAAACATCACTTTGCTAATTACTGTAGTCATGATTTGGAGGTGCCGGTACTGGACTGGGGTGGACAAAGTTAAAAATCGCACAGCACCAGGCTATAGTCCAACAGGTTTATTTGGAAGCACTAACTTCTGAGGTGCTGCCTCTTCATCAGGTGGTTGTGATGTAACGTAACCTGGTGTTATGCAATTTTTAACTGATTACTGCAGTAACTCAAAGCTATAATTCAGCCTTATTTATATTCAATGACACAGCCTCCATTTTTGCTGGGGAAAAGCTTTCCGAAGAGCAACAACCTTCAGAAGAAATTTCTCTTCATCTCTTCTTCATAGATTCTTTATTTTGAAGGTGAATCTTGAGTTTTAGATTCTCCCACACGAGGGATCATTGTCTTAATATCAATCCTTCTCATAATCCTATATATTGCAGTAAGTCTTCTGATTCTTCTAAACTCTAGGAAACTTAATCCCAATGTGTGGGATTAAGAAATTTAAAAGTGTGGGCATCACTTGTTGCCCATCTCAGAGGGCAGTTAAGAGTTTACAACATTGCTGTGGGTCTGGAGTGATATGTAGGCCAGGTAAAGATGGCAGTTTCCTTCCCTAAAGGACATTAGTGAACCACATGAGTTTTTCTTGACAATCAATGATCATTATTAAACTCTTAATTCCAGATTTTCATTGAATTCAAATTCCACTATCTGCCTTGGCGGGATTCGAACCGGAGTCTGTGGATTAATAATCTTGCAGTAATACTATTGGGCAAACATAAATCAAGAGGAGTAGACTATTTGGCTGTTTGAGTCTGCACTGTCATTCAATCTGATCATCTAACTCAGTGCCTTGTTCCTGCTTTCTGTCCATACTCATTGATACCTTTAGCCACAACAACGATATCTTATGGCTGGCATGGTGACTCAGTGGTTAGCACTGCTGCCTCATAGTACCAGGGACTCAGGTTCGATTCCAACCTGTCTGTGTGGGCTTTCTCTGGGTGTTCCGGTTTCCTCTCAGTCCAAAGATGTGCAGGTCAGATGAATTAGCCATGCTAAATTAGGTGCATAGTGTGAGGTGCATTAGTTAGAGGGAAATGGGTTTGGGTGGGTTTCTCTTTGGAGGGTCAGTGTGGACTTGTAGGGCGAAGGGCTTGTTTCCACACTATGAGAATCTGATCTAATTATAGCCGAGCTCAACCTGGGGGATCTAATCTAACTGCTTCTTGAAAACATTCAATGTTTTGGCCTCAATCAGGTCCTATGGCACAGAATTCCACAGGCTCATCACTCCCTGGATGAGAAGATTCCTCCTCATCTCAGTCATAAGTGGCCGACCCTGCATCCTTAGGCTGGTTGCCTTTTTTCTGGACTCCCCGATCATCGGGAACAGCTGCCCTAAGTTTTTTTTATTCATTCATAGGATGAGGGCGTCACTAGTCAGGGAGCATATATTACTCATTCCTAATTGCCCAGAGGGCAGTTAAGAGTCAACCACATTCCAGTGGGACTGGAGTTACGTGTAGACCAGACCATGTAAAGATGGCAGTTTCCTTCCCTAAGGTACATGAGTGAACCAGATGGTTTTTCCTGACAATCAATTCATAATCGTGATCAGATTCTTAATTCCAGATTTTTATTGAATTCAAATTTCACCATCTGTCAAGACAGGATTCGAACCCAGTCCCCAGAACATTATCTGAGTCTCTCAGTTAACAGTTCAGCAATAATATCACTTGACCATTACCTCCCCATGTCAGAAATCCTGTTAGAGCTTTATAGATCGCTATGAGTTTTCCACACCTCCATTCTTTTAAACTGCAGCAAATACTATCCAGTTCAGATCCAATCAGCCTATTGAAGATCCTCTGGAATATTTCCAATGCAACTATATTCCGGGGAGACCAAAATATGTTCACAGTAATCCAGGTGTGGCCTCACTTGTATAGCTCAAGCAAGACTTCCCTATTGTTATACATCATCCCCTTGCAATGATGGCCATCATTCAAGTTGCCTTCTGAATTACATGTTGCACCGACATGCTGACTTTTTCTGATGCATGTAAATGAACACCTATATTCCCCTGCGCTGCAGTATTCTACAAATTCCCTTCATTTAAATAATATTTTACCTCTATTCTTCCTAACACGTGGACAACTTCACATTTTCCAAAATTGTATAACATCGGTGAATTTTTTTGCTCATTCACTTAGCCTAACCATATCCCTTTTGAGTCTAGATTAGAGTGTTACTGGAAAAGCACAGCAGGTCAGGCAGCATCCGAGGAGCAGGAAAATCGAAGTTTCGGGCAAAAGCCCTTCATCAGGAATGAAGGCAGTGAGCCTCCAGGGTGGAGAGATAAATGGGAGGAGGTTGGGGCTGGGAAGAAGGTAGCCAAGAGTACAATAGATGATGGAGGTGGAGATGAAGGTGATAGATCAGAGGGGAGGGTGGAGCAGATAGGTGGGAAGGGAGATTGGCAGGTAGGACAGGTCATGGGGACAGTGCTGAGCTGGAAGGTTGGAACTGGGATAAGGTAGGGGATGGGGAAATGGGGAAACTGGTGAAGTCCACATATCCCTTTAGACTCTGCATCATTCTTAAAACTTGCTCTCTCTCATTCAAGTCACATCTTTTTTGTATTTTTGATTGTGGACTGAAATGGGAAAAGATCCAGTTTAAAACACAGACTGCTGAAGGATTACTACAGTTTGTGAAAACAAGTAACCCTACATTCATCGTAAGTACTGGTTACACAGCGACTAGTTCAAGCAGTAGTCGATTTTCAAAGGAGCTGGACCAAGGGCTCTGTAGAACTGGAGTTCCTGTCAACAACCTTGTGATTGGTTCGCAGGGAGCTGAACAGCTTAGGGCTGTGAAGAAGGGGAGAAGCCCTAGGTGTCCATAGGCTCAGGAGATTTCTTTGTTCTCTGCAGTAGATATCATCTTAAACCCAAAGAAAGCCAGGTTATTTTTCCTTCAGCCGATGCTATAAGCTGTAACTTCTAGGAGTAAGTCAGAGACCTGTTCGAAGTATGAACCATTTGGAGAACGGAGATTGAGAAGCAGCGTTCTCATCAGCACAAGAATTCTCAGCAAATCCAGAGAACAGAAACCACTGAGCTGCTTTCCTAGTCTTTCTCTCCAGCCATAACATCCATTTTTTCCTTTCCTGCTATTATGAAGTGGTCGGTCAAATCCTTCTGTTCATCAAACCAAACTCCCAGCAAAGCTCGCCTCGTCTCAGATTCTGTTAAAATGGGAGTGACAGAGAACTCCCAAATTCTGTTCTGTACATCTCTATGACTCTTATGACTCCACAATTTAAAAATAACATCAATTTATTTATCTAACGCCAATAGTGAACATTAAACAAAAATTATTCACAAATCTAAGCCCACCCTTTCTCTTAACTGCTTACTATCTGACCCCAACTCTATAAAAATATGCAGTTCCAGTAAGACACTTATTAAAATTACATTAACTTAATCTCAAGACTACACTGTCTTTGTCTTCCCCGCCGTCTTCAAATTTCCTGCTGCTGATCCCCCTGGGTCGTTTTCTTTCTTTTCACTGTGAATAGGCTTTACATGAAAAGGTATCTTTGAGAGAGAGGTTTTTCTTCTGATTTCTTTAAGAGCACAGCGTTAGATGGCAGTTAACTCTCCTGACAGTTTCTCTCTCTTCAGCAGTTGCTCTCTGACCAATTTTCAAAATGCCTGTGTTCACCAACATTGGATCTTCTCATTGATTCAATGTTGGCAAAACAATAAATTCAAACTCAATTGGGTTTTAGTATCCTGGGGCATAATTTAAACTGATTGGTTAAATTCAAATTGTTGTCAAAACAGCCACCAAAACTCAGGTATCCATTTCACAGCCAAATGTTGAATATTTTGAATTTTCCAGTACACGCTAGGACTGCCATCCAATCGAAGGTGCTTGTCATCTCAGCTCAGAACAGCATTCACTCTCTCAATGGTGCGGTACACATCTACAACTTCATAACACTATCTTGTCTGTTTGTAGGTGTGTATCAGGAGGCATTTATGAAGGATTTTATAAGATGTTAGAGGTTTAACTGATGAGAGCTATATGCTGACAGTTCATAATTGTTTACTTGCAGCTAGAATCAATTCATTTGCAATAAATAGTCATTTTTAAGCACAGAAAATTGGTTCCACGCTTTCTGTCACTGTGTCCAAAAGTCAGGAAAATTGGGGAAATTCTACATAGTCATAAAAATATAACATAACAGGAATAACAGGGCTCAATCTCCAACATACTACCTTAAGTGGGTGATTGGAAACCCTCGAGATTCCAGCACTGATCTCTGCTGTTCACTAGTTACTGTTGGCCAAATAGAAATTGCTCTGTCCACATTACTCTATCAAACCACAACACCATGAGCTTTCATCTTGTGTAATCCGATATGTGACAACTTAATGAATACCTTTTGGAAATCCTAATACAACTTTTAAGTTACATACAAGGTTTCAAATACTTCCTCTTCATCAATTTTTAGCGTATCCAATATCTTAACTATCTCATTTCACAATGACTTTTCTCCATTTTGGGGTAGCACAGTGGTTAGCACTAATACCTCATCATGCCATGGGACCGGGTTCAATTCCACCCTTAGCCGACTGTCCATGTGGAGTTTGCACATTCTCCCCGTGTGTGTGTGTGTGGGTTTCTCCCACAGTCCAAAGATGTGCAGATTACCATGCTAAATTGTCCATAATGTCCAGGGATGTGCTGGCTAGGTGGATTAACCATGGGAAATGCAGGTTACAGGGATAGCGGGTGGGTCTAGGTGGATTGCTCTTTGGAGGATTGGCATGGACTTGATGGGCCAAACGGCCTGTTTCCACACTGTAGAGATTCTGTGATCTCAATTGATAAAGTCACATGCAAGGTATTCATTTCCTTAGTCATGAATTTCTATCCCTAATAAGTCTCACTCCTTTTACTATTTTTTAAATTACTTAATGCTGAAAGATGATGTTTGGATTTTCTTTTATGCTAGCAGACAAAATATCCCTCAATATATTTCTTATTTAAATTTCTCTCAAGAACAATCTATATTCAGTCTGCTTCTCAAGTTGAATTATCAGTTTGACACCACTTTTTCTGCTTTATTAGTCGGTATCTTGTTTGTCAAGGAGCTTTCCTTATCCTATCTTTGCACCTATTTGGGATGTACCACAACTGTATCCATATCATCTCCTTTTGAAAGGCAGCCCACTGTTCTCTGTGTTTTCTGGTAATCTTTGATATCAGTTTGCCAGAGTGAGGTTTGTTCCAACTGAAATTGGCCTAGCTCTGAATTTTTCTTATTCTGATTTGCTCCTTGTCCTTTTCCATGGCTAACCTAAACTTTATAGTACAATAATCACTGTCCCCTAAATGTTCACCCACTGATACTTAACTCACTTGACCCACCTCACTCAATGGGATTTATCACTGCTTGAACAACACAGACGGTCAATACATGGCACTACCAACTGCATGCATAATAACGAACAAAATCCAATCTAAGCTTCCGAGAATTCATGGAGTAATTTTTGCCAGCAATGAGCAGCAGGAGACTGTTACAGAAGTTTCAGTATTCACAGTTAAAGTGAGAGATCGCAGACTCTTGATCCTACAGTTAACAAAAGCTCTCCACCTCAACCTTCCCCTCTTATTTTACAGCTTCTATCAAATTTGCTCAATGACAACTATTTGCAAGATGTGATCAGTTTTTCAAAGGTTTGCAAACTTGCTTTCTGATCATACAGAGTGATAAGTTGTCACAATTAGAAGTTCGAATGTCTAAAAGCAGGCAAGGATGTGTACTGGAGTTCAGTTTTTCTTTGAAGATAAGATGCACAAACAAGAAATGCTTAATACACAAACTGTTACTCATAATAGATGCTTTCAAAAGGGAATGTAAAAGACAATTAGCCTCAAATGTCTGCAGGTTAGGAGGCGGAGTAGAAACAAAATCAGTGGGATAGGGAAATGCCAATCAGGAAACCTGCAGGCTATGACTTTGGACTTCTCACACCATCTAAAAAGTCAGACAGGTCCTTGATTCAACAGATCAACCAAAAAAACCAAAATGCTGAAAGTTGAGCCCAGATTAGTTGGGTTTGAAACCACACCCTCCTGATGCAGAGGTACAAGCACTCTGAACCTAGGCAGGCAAGTAAAAGCAAATGCATTAAATATTTATCTTTAGTTTCTCTGGGCTTTCACTGGAAATAGATATTGGCCATGCAAGTGTCAATTTCACCCACAAAACCCATCTCCATCCCTCTTCACCCACCCCCATGGATGAGAAACCAAAATACTTGCTAACTAGATGCCAAGATGAATAATTAGATGTGAGAGAGATACTAGAGGGCTACAGTCATAAGAATCATAATCAGCAATCAACTACATCAGGTCAAAAGAAAAGTGATGGAATATTTCAGGACCAAAGCGTGAAATTGACTTTAGTGATGAAGTTACAACCCTATGAGCTGTCAGTCTAATGAGACAGGGATACTGAAGGGAATAAAAAACTCACCTAGTGGTGCAGTATAAAGCATTTTAGTTATCAAGGTAAACTGAGAGCATTGGGAGTCCGCGGGGTCAAGGAACCCAAAACCACTCAAGGTAAGTGATTTCCCACACTAGATTTGATTATCTGGCTTCAGAGGAGGTGGTGAATATTATTTGAAACAAGATATCACAAGTGCATCTGATAGGCTGAGTGGGCCATAAAGTCTTTACTTATCTACATGTCCCTCTGCATTTTCATAGCACATTCCAAAAGAACACAGTAAGCCTACAAGTAGCTGAGGGGAATAAAAAGGAATTGCATGAGGTTTGATGTTAAGGGATAGGGAAATGCCAATCAGGAAACCTGCAGCTATGACTTTGGACTTCTCACACCATCTAAAAAGTCAGACAGGTCCTTGATTCAACAAATCAACCAAAAAAACCAAATGCTGAAAGTTGAGCCCAGATTAGTTGGGTTTGAAACCACACCCTCCTGATGCAGAGGTACAAGCACTCTGAACCTAGGCAGGCAAGTAAAAGCAAATGCATTAAATATTTATCTTTAGTTTAATTTCGCTATATATTGTGAAGGTCAGTAGACTTAATGGTACAACAGAAGAGTTCCCCTGTGTGAACTCTGCTCAGGATTAATTAAAAAAAGAGTAAGTCCAAAGCTATAATTGTGCACTGGAACAATGGGCGGTGCTAGGTTTCATATCTGTCATTGTAATCTCCACCTGCTCACCTCACTGTGAGGAAAGGCCTGCCATTGGACTAATCAACTTAAGCTAGGATGTTGCTGCAGATAACTATCTACCCACATAACACAGAATAAAACTTAAAGCTGACATTTTCCACTAAGATCACGGATATGTTTTTCCTACACAACTGCGTCATTTTTGTTGCACGGTGTAGAATTATTTGTGGAATTGACCAGAACCAGACCAACAAACATCCCACAGCATTTTTATAAATACTGTTCCCATGTCGTAAAACAGTTCAGTTGGAGCAGGGCCATGGTAGACTGCAGCAACATTACAAACCAGCACATATTACAATGCTTTGTGTTTACATAGTACCTTCAGCTGTGAGATTAAGTTGTTTTAGTTGTTGGACTGTGTACTGAAAGTGTTAAAAAAACTACCATAGTAATAAAAAGGAAAATAAAACAGGTGAAACTAAATGATGCATATGAGACAACATTATTGGAACAGAGTACAGACAAATTAGGTTGTGGGTTCGGGGGAACTCAGCACAGTAACAGCTTTGGACTGATCCAGCGACAGCTTAACACAGACCCTGTGAACAAAACTTTCCAAGAGCTGACTGAAATGTCTCTATCATCTTTGTCACCCATTTTGTCAAAACAACACAACTAAAACTACATTCAGAGACACTGAAGGAAATAATTTTAAAACAAAGGAAAGATAGAATTTAACCAATCTGCCAGTGAAATAAAGACCGTCCATTGCTTTGAGACAACATTGAGAAAAATTGATAGAAATCAAAAGTACAGTCAGAACAACTATCTATTTTTGTGGTCTGGACTGGTGATGTGTGTTTTGCCTGGTTATATTTTTTCCACACCCATAGTATTTGTGACAATTGTGTATCTGTGATATTTGTAAGTATATGCATATTTAGGGTAAAAAAAAGTTTAATAGTAATTTAGTAATTAATGGCCATCTTTATCATTTGTTAAAGTGCCTGCACTAATAGAATTACTTTTCCTTTTAACTTTGAAACCTGGTGTTTATTACTTTTGTGTTCCAAATTGCAGTCAGTGAGTCAGGTAAATTAAAATTTGTGACTTAATTACATTCATACACATTTATCATTCAATGTGGAATACTGGGGCTCAATTTTTTAAGTGCACTCCGCCCAAATGAATCATAACAAAATACAGTTAATCGATTTGCAAAAGTAATAGGTACAGCCTTGGGCTATTTGTAAATAAGGATAAGTATTTGGCTATCAATGTCTCAGAGATGGTTGTGGGTGAAGTGAGAACTGGCATGAATGAGTTCAGTTTGTGAGGTTGGAGATGCACACACAAT
Organism: Chiloscyllium punctatum; assembly: GCF_047496795.1. Taxonomy (NCBI): domain Eukaryota; kingdom Metazoa; phylum Chordata; class Chondrichthyes; order Orectolobiformes; family Hemiscylliidae; genus Chiloscyllium; species Chiloscyllium punctatum. Next base: position 84,213,987 of record NC_092744.1, read on the forward strand.
ACTGCAGAAACTGCATCTGAAGGTGACAAACGTCAGACGTGCTCAGCACAGGATCAATCAAAATACTTAGTGTACACCGCTAACTTCAACACGTGTGCGCGAGAGAGATGGGTGAGAGTGACCAAGAGAGGTGAGTGAGAGAGAGAGAGAGAGAGAGAGAGAGAGAGAGAGAGAGAGAGAGAGAGAGAGAGAGAGAGAGAGAGAGAGTGTAAGCGAGAAAGAGAGAGAAGTGAGAGAGAGAGAGAGAAGTGTGTGTGTGAGAGAGAGAGAGAGAGAGAGAGAGAGAGAGAGAGAGCGCGCAAGGGAAAGAGAGGGGGGAGAGAGAGAGAGAGAGAGAGAGAGAGAGAGAGAGACAAGAGTGAGCGAGAGTTGAGCATGGTTAAATTATGGAGAAACAGTTATAGAACATAGAACAATACAACACAGAACAGGCCCTTCGGCCCTCGATGTTGCGCCAACCTGTAAACTGTTCTAAGCTCATCCTCCTCCACTATCCCATTATCATCCATGTGATTATCCAAGGACTGTTTAAATCTCCCTAATATGGCTGAGTTAACTACATTGGCAGGCAGGGCATTCCACGCCCTTACCACTCTGAGTGAAGAATCTGCCTCTGACATCTGTCTTAAATCTATCACCCCCTCATACAAGCTGACATCATCATCCTAGGTAAAAAAAACGTCTCACTGTCTACCTGATCTAATCTTCTCATCACCTTAGCCGTCTTCTCTCCAATGAGAACAGACCCAAGTCTCAGCCTTTCCTCATAAGACCTTGCCTCCAGACCAGGCAACATCCTGGTAAATCTCCTCTGCACCTTTTCCAATGCTTCCACATCCTTCCTGTAATAGGACGACCAGAACTGTACACAATATTCCAAGTGTGGCCACACTAGCGTTTTGTATCGTTGCAGCATGACATTTTGGCTCCGGAACTCAATTAATAAAACCTAACACACCGTATGCCTCCTTAACAGCACTATCCACCTGGGTGGCAACTTTCAGGGATCTATGTACTTGGACTCCAAGATCCCTCTGCACATCCACACTACCAAGAATCTTTCCATTGACCTAGTATTCGGTCTACCTGTTATTTTCCCAAAGTGAATCACCTCACATTCATCTGCATTGAACTCCATTTGCCACCTCTCAGCCCAAATCTGCAGTTTATCCAAGTCCCCCGCAACATTCTCCCACGCTGTCCACTACTCCACAGAAGTAGGCCATTTGTCCCAATGAACATGTCCTGCATATTGCTTCCAGTTAGTGCCACATTCATCACGGTTTTCTTCCATAGCTCTGGAATCTTTTCAATACTGAATCTCTTTCCACCAACCTTACAGGCAATCCATTTCAGATCCTTAATATGCATAAAATGATTCCTTGTTTCTCGTCTGTTTTGCCCTCCAATTACCTCAAATCTTCTTCTGGTTATAACCCTCTCCCAACAGTGAACTGGTTTCCTTATTTATTGGACAAGGATTATGAATGCTTCTGAAGTCACAGATGAGGGGACAAAACTTTAAGAGGGCTTGTACTTGTTGAGCGTAATGCAATTTTATACAACACTAATGCTCCCTCAGGGTAAGGGCTGGTCCAGGACAGAAACAGCAGAGTAGCGAAAGCTGGAAGAGGTGAAAGATCAGAAGACAATACCTGAGGCTGTACCATTGCTTTAATGACCTTTCTGTCGTCATAAGTCAGAAGGAGTAACTTTTGCAACTCATCAGATAATGATGCAGTCCAAGCTCACTGGGAGCAAGACATGAACGAGTGGGGTTTAGGCAAGTAACATTCATACTGAGTGAGTCCCAGGCACTCAATCTTCAATCAGAGAAAATTTAACCATCTTCCCTTTACATTCAATAGTATAGTGTCCACCATTATATCAGGGCTGGGTGGGGAGACAGAGAAAAGAGAGAGAGAATGGAAGCCTAACTGCAGAAGGTACACAAACAATGCCTCCACAAAAATGTATTGGAGGCTGCAAATCCAACAGTGACTAGCCTCCCTCCTGACTTTCCACTGTTTATCAAGTGCAAATCAGGAGTGTTAGAATATTCTCCACTTGTCTGGATGTACACTTCCACCAATGAGAAGTGCTGGACTGACACCACATCCACCACTGTCATCATTCACTTTCCCCAATGTACAATGGCAGCAGTATCCACAAGATGCACTACCAGATCAGAGTCAGAGTCAAAGAGTGCGTTACTGGAAAAACAAAGCCGGTCAGGCAGCATCCAAGGAGGACAGTCGACTTTTTGAGCATAAGCTCTTCATCAGGAATATGGTGGGAGCAGCAAGGGGGCTGAGAGGTAAATGGAAGCAGGGGCGGGACTGGGGGAAAAGGTAGCTGGGAATGCAATAGGTAGAAGGTGGGGGGTGATGGTGATAAGTCGGAGCAGAGGGTGGAGCAGCTTGGTTGGGAAGGAAGATGGACAGGTTGGACAGTTCAAGAGGGCTGTGCGGAGTTGGACTGTTGGATCTGGGATAAGGTAGAAGGAGGGGAGAGGAGGAAACTGGTGAAATCCACATTGATCCTGGTGCGGTTGGAGGGTCTCAAGACAGAAGATGAGGCGGTATCCCTCCAGGTGTTGGGTAGGGAGAATTTGGCGGCGGTGGCGGAGGCGGCCCAGGGCTTGCATTTCCTTGGCGAAGGGGGAGGGGAAGTTGAAGTCCTCACTTACTACCAGATCAGCAATGCACTAAGGTTTCTGCAACTGCACTTACCAAATTTGTTAGTGTCTGATAGAACAAGTAACTACAAGCCCCTCTCCAACTTGCATGCCACTCTGACACTGCATTATATTGCCATTTCTTTGTTACGTCAAAATTCCTGGATGTCCACACTCAACAGCACTGCATTTATCATACTTTATAAACTGAAGAACAATAATGACTGATGTTAGGAATCAATGGAATAACATGTTGGAAACCAAGGCCTGCTAGTCCCAGAGTTGACATAGAAGTCCCTTTTTTTTAGAAAGAAACTTACAAAATTCTCAAGCTGCCGGAGTTTCAGAGCACATTGATTGAAAGCAAGGGCCATGTTTCTATGCTTAAATACTACTACTTACAGGTAATTAGATTCTAGCCCAAGTAAATCATTAAACTAAGTAAACTCGACAAATTAAAACTCAACCCCTTTTAAACTCTCCCATACACACACACACATGCAGGAGAAAGAAACAACAAGACAGAAAACTGGAAAAATAACAGCTCTGTGGTCTTTATTCACAAGATCTATTGGGTTGGCTCTTGCTGATCCAAAGAGTTCTCCATTGCCTTTTTCTGGATGCCTCTGCTGGTTCGCACTTTTTCCACTTCTTACATTTCTGACTTATCCAATTCAAAGTCACAACTTACAGAATTTGCTGAAGGAAACATAAGCTGGCTTTCTTCAGGATTGAAGTGGCTTACTGCAGAGAACTATACGTGTGCATGTAGATCTGCTGGCTTCTCTTCTGGTCTGACTAGCTTCTCTGTCTTATTCACAGCTCAAGCTATTCAGCTCTCTGACAAGCAATTGCATCGCTGTTAGAAGTTGGTTATCTTTATGATTTGCAATCGGTACCGGGTTCACAAACCAATCAATCAATCAGCCTCACTTGTAAACAACCCCTTAACTGCACATTGCTGGAACCAACATTTATACCATTAGGATTCACAACCAATATGTTTTTAAAACATGCATCTATTCCTGTAAATACCTGGTTTTCTAAACATTTCTTTCTTATTTCAGTCCATGATTTTAAAAAACACAAAATAAAAGACACTGAGTTGACACTGATCTTTGACACTGATATATGAAGGGTCATCCCAGTGCTTTGGAACAGCTGTTTTACTACATTAGGCATCTGTAACAGGTCTTGCTGCAGATTTTACACATGGACAGAGTAAGGGCTTTGATGAACATGGTTTTACAATGGAAACTTGGTAAAGCTGCTGCAATCAAGAGTAATGCTGGAATATTACCAATAATTTCCACAGTCCCTTTACTGAACAGACTTTGCTAGGAGTTGGTATTTTATAAAGTAAATCATGCACATTAAGTGCATTAAGTGTCTGCGTTGTTGAATATTTCAGGTCCAGACAAGCCCCGTGCTAAGGCTCGAGCCCAGGAATTAAATTCACGCTTAAGGCAGCTTTGAGAGATTGTTTCATGAATAGTTGTTCAAAAAAAAAGCACTGTCTGCTGGGTCAGAAGAACATAAGTAATCCAACTGCAATGTTTGAAGCACAGTGGAAAGTTTTGTTCGCTGACACTCCTCCCCCAACTAACAGATTATTAGGCCATTCTTCACAATGCAGTTGAAAAAGGATTCTGTTGTGAACTAATGGAATGTCTGGTACACACAAACATAGTCAGTAATTCAAAAACAATTCACTGGCGACAATCTTGTGATGTATTTTGGATGTCCTGGGGAATGAGAGATTCTTGAACCCGAGTTTCATTCTCCTCTCAGTTCCTTTCTCCTCTTAGTTCACTTTTTTTTAAATGAAAAGACACAGTGAATGAGAAAGGTTGGGCTGGACAGCCAGGGCAGCCTGTCCTGCCTCAAACCATAGGAACACCTTTTTGGCAAGTTAGGCATCATTTGTGGTAAACTGCCAATAAAAATGGGGGAAAATACGAATGTTCACAGAATATGATGAAAGTGATCAAAGCAAACTATTGTTCCAAGTGCTCAACTTCTTGAAGCCAATATTATGCCAGGGTCTAAATGTAGTTTCAGCTGTCTCAATTCACAGCATGTATGGTATTTAGCACTGTGTTACTCAGGCAAATGTTTCTGTGTACTTCAGAAACAAACACAAATTGCTGGAAAAGCTCAGCAGGTCTGGCAGCATCTGTACAGAGAATTCAGAGTTAATGTTTCAGGTCTGGTGATCTTTCCTCAGAACTGATAGTAACTAGAAAAATTTTGTTTTTTTATGCAGCAGAGAGAGTCGGGGGTGGGTGTAGGAGTAAACAATAGGTGGGGATACAGCCCAAAGAAAGAAGAACAGTTGGACAGACAAAGGAGTTGGTAACAATCTGACCAGGACGGTGAATAGCCATTAATGGAAACTGTCAGTGGCTAACAATGGGTTGTGTGTAATAGTAGACTACGATCACAAGTCAAAAGAAGTGGCACTGGAAAAGCACACCCGGTCAGTCGACATTTCAAGTTTTAGCCCTTCATCAACAACATTGGAATGGGGGGGGTGCTCCGGTTTCCTCCCATAGTCCAAAGAAATGCTGGTTAGGTGAATTGGCCATGCTAAATTGCCCACAGTGTTCAGGGATGTGCAGGCTAGATGCATTAGGGGAAATATAGAGTGTAGGGAAATGGGTCTGGGTGGGATACTCTTTGCAGGGTTAGTATGGACTTGTTAGGCCAAATGGCCCCTTTCCACACTGCAGAGATTCTAACTCTATGTCCTAGCCCCCATCCCTTCATACCAGGCCTCATGATCCCAGTCTCTGCTTTGTTTCCCCAATGTACATTGTGAGCAGCAAGTGCAGTGTGTGATTTGCAGGTAAAGTGGTGCTTCACCTGGAAGGTATTTTTGGGCCTTTGGATACGGAGGATGGAGGTGGTGAATGGTCAGGTGCTTACACCTTCCTTGATTGCAAGGGAAGGTGCCTGTTGGAGGGGCGGTTGGGAGTGAAGGACGAGTTGACCAGGGTGTTCCGGAGGGAACAGTTTCTGCAGCAAATGGACAAGGGAGGGGAGGGGAATGTGTGCCTGGTGATGGTATCTCATTGGAGGTGACAGAAATGGCAGCTAATGATTTCCTGGATATGGATGCTGGTGGGATGGTAGGTAAGGACATGGGGAGCCCTATTGCTTTTCCAAGAAGGAGGAGCGGGGGTGAGGGCCAAAGTGCGGGAGATGAGTCAGACCTGGTTGAGGGCCTTGTCAACAAAGATGTTGGGGAATCCTTGGTTGAAGAAGAAGGTGGACATTTCGGGGGCTGCCTTATCAAAGTTGGCATCAACGGAACACGCAGTGGAGATGGAGGAACTGAGAGAATGGAATATAGTCTTTACAGGAAAGCAGGGTGCGAGGATGTACAGTCAGTGTTTCTGTGTACGTAATGCTCATAGTAAAATGAACAGTTTACTAAATTCAACAAATTCTAGGAATTTTGGATAATGTACAAATGCATTTACAAGGGTAAACACAGTCATGAATATTAAAAAACACCAATAAATTCAGTAAGGAATTCAGGAAAAATCTCTTTCCTCAGTGGTCAGTATGTGGAAGTTGCTGTGATATTTAGTTGTGGAGGCAAACAGCACATCTGAAAATAGGAATAGGATGAAGCCATTCAGCCCATCAAACCTGCCCCACCATTTAATATGGCCACAGCTCATTGAACATTTCAATGTCTTATACCCATCCCAATCCCATAACCTAGTACAACACTGGTAATCAGCAATCTCTATTTTCAACATACTCAAAGACTGAGCCTCCATAGTCATCTGTGGTAGAAACTTTCAAGGGTTCACAACAATAAGTAAAATCATTTCTCCTCATCTTAGATCTAAGTACAACCCCTTTATTTCCAAATTATGTCCCCAAACAGGGGAAATTTATATCTGCATTAATCCCTTTAAGCATTTTGTAGGTTTTAATAAGATCACCTCTCAACTGTTTTGAAGCTCCGGGTAAACCAGGCATGCATTCTCCGATCTCTCTTCACAGGTGAGTCCTACCATCTCAGAAAAAGGTCACATGAACTGCAGACCTACTCCAAGTGTAGTCTGTCTAAGCTTATATATAACTGAAGCAAGACTTCACTATGACTGCATTCAAATCCACATTCAATGAAGGCTAACATTCTACAGTCTTCAGTGATCTATTGACAAGGATAGCCAAGTCCTTTTGCACGTTTACACTTTCCAACTTAGAGTCATACGCTCACAGAGATGTACAGCACGGAAACATACCCTTCAGTCCAACTTGTCCGTGCCAACATCTCCCAACCTAATCTAGTCCCACCTGCCAGCACCTGGCCAGCTTCCCTTTAAACCCTTCCTACTCATATACCCATCTAGATGCCTCTTAAATGTTGCAATTATACCAGCCTCCACCACTTCCGCTGGCAGACCATTCCATACACATACCATCCTCCCTTAGGTGTCTATTTTATCTTTCCCCTCTCACCCTAAACCTGTGCCCTCTAGTTCTGACTCCCCCATCCCAGGTAAGAGATTTTGTCTACTTACCCTATCCATACCCCTCTATAAGGTCACCCCTCAGCCTCTGACACTCCAGGAAAAACAGCCCTAGTTTATTCAACCTCTCCCTGTAGCTCAAATCCTCTAACCCTGGCAACATCCTTGTAAATTTTTTCTGAACCCTTTCAAGTTTCACAACATCCTTCCAATAGGAAGGAGACCAGAATTGCAAGCAATATTCCAACAGTGGCGTAACCAAAGTCCTGTACAGCCACAACATGACCTTCCAACTCCTGTACTCAATACTCTGACCAATAAAGAAAAGCATACCAAATGCCTTCTTCACTATCCTACCTACCTGCGACTCCACTTTCAAGGAGCTATGAACCTGCACTCCAAGGTCTCTTTGTTCAGCAACACTCCCTAGGACCTTACCATTAAGTGTATAAGTACTGCTAAGATTTGCTTTCCCAAAATGCAGCACCATACATTTATCTAAACTAAACTCCACCTGCCACTCCTCAGCCCATTGACCCATCTGATCAAGATCCCATTGCAATCTGAGGTAACATTCGCTGTCCACTACACATCCAATTTTGGTGTCATCTACAAACTTTCTAACTATACCTCTTAAGCTCCCATCCAAATCATTTATAGAAATGAAGAAAGGTAGTGGACCCAGCACCGATCCTTGTGGCACTCCACTGGTCACAGGCTTCCAATCTGAAAAACAACCCTCCACCATCAGCCAGTTCTGTATCCAAATGGCTAGTTCTCCCTCTATTCCATGTGATCTAATCTTGCTAATCAATCTCCCATGGGGAACCTTGTTGATCGCCTTACTGAAGTCCATTTAGATCACATCTACCACTCTGCCCTCATCAATCCTCTTTGTTATTTCCTCAAAAAACTCAATCAAGTTTGTGAGACATGATTTCCCATGCACAAAGTCATGTTGACTATCCCTAATCAGTCCTTGCCTTTCCAAATACATGTACATCCTGTTCCTCAGGATTCCCTCCAACAACTTGCCCACCACCGAGGTCAGGCTCATTGGTCTATAGTTCCCTGGCTTGTCCTTAAAACCCTTCTTAAACAGTGGCACCACATTAGCCAATCTCAAGTCTCCCGGCACATCAACCTGTGACTATTGATGATACAAATATCTCAGCAAGAGGCCCAGCAATCACTTCTCTAGCTTCCTATAGAGTTCAAGGGTACACCTGATCAGGTCCTGGGGCTTTATCCACTTCAAGACATCCAGTACTTCCTCCTCTATAATATGGACATTTTTCAAGATGTCACCATCCATTTGCCTACATTCTATATCTTCCATGTCTTTTTCCACAATAAACAGTAAATATCTCCCCCATCTCTTGCTGCTTCACACAAAGGCTGCCTTGCAGACCTTTGAGGGGCCCTATTCACTCCCTCGTTACCCTTTTATCCTTAATGTATTTGTACAAACCCTTTGGATTCTCCTCAACTCTATTTGCCTAAGCTATCTCATGTCCCCTTTTTTCCCTCCTGAGTTGCTTCTTAAATAAACTCGTACTGCTTTTATACTCTAAGGATTCACTCGATCTATCCTGTCTATAGCTGACATATGCTTTCTTCTTTTTCTTAACCAAACCCTCAATTTCTTTAGTCATCCAGCATTCCCTATACCCATCAGCATTTCCTTTCACCCCAACAGGAATATTCTGTCTTTGGACTCTCGTTATCTCATTTCTGAAGGCTTCCCATTTTCCAACCTGCGAACATCTGCCTCCAATCAGCTTTTGAAAGTTCTTGCCTAATACCGTCAAAATTGGCCTTTCTCCAATTTAGAACTTCAACTTTTAGATCTGGTCTATCCTTTTTCATCACTATTTTAAAACTAATAGAATTATGGTCGCTGGCCCCAAAGTGCTCCCCCACTAACACCTCAAGTCACCTGTCCTGCCTTATTTCCCAAGAGTAGGTCAAGTTTTGCACCTTCTCTAGTAGATACATCCACATATTGAATCGGAAAATGTTCTTGTACATGCTTTTAACAAATTCGTCTCCATCTAAACCCTTAACACTATGGCAGTCCAGTCTATGTTTGGAAAGTTAAAATCCCCTACCATAACTAGCCTATTTTTTTTTACAGATAAATGAGATCTCCTTACAAATTTGTTTCTCAATTTCCCTCTGACTATTAGGGAGTCTATAATAGAATCCCAATAAGATGATTATCCCTTTCTTATTTCTCAGTTCCACCCAAGTAACTTCCCTGGATGTATTTCTGGGAATATCCTCCCTCAGTACAGCTGTAACGCTATCCCTTCTCAAAAATGTCACTCCCCCTCCTCTCTTGCCTCCCTTTCTGTCGTTCCTGGATCATTAAGCTGCCAATCCTGTCTATCCCAGTCCCATGTTCCTAACCATGCCCATAGTTCATCTGCCTTCACTGTTAGGCCACTTGCATTGAAATAAATGCAGTTTAATTTATCAGTCCTACCTTGTTCTCTGCTTTGTTCCTGCCTGCCCTGACTGTTTGAGTTGCTTCTTTTCTCAATTGTACCAGTCTCAGATTGATCTCTTACCTCACTATCTCTGTAGGTTCCCCCCTTGTTTGAAATGGGGATAGCTACAGAAGACTCCTGCACGACCTGCCTACCTCTCTTACCTCTCCTGGAATTAACCCATCTTTCTGCCTGTATCTGTGACTTTTCTCCCTTCTTATAACTGCCATCCATCACACCCCCTTGCTCTTGTAAATTCCTCATTACCTCTAACTGTTGCTCCAACCTATCCATTCTACCCGATTGGATTTACAACCAACGGCATTTATTGCAGATATAATCCTCAGTAACACGTAAACGCTCCCTAAACACACTCATCCGACAAGAGGAGCATCTCACTCTACTAAGGGGCATTTTTGCTTCTTCCAATCTGCAGACCCAGAAAATAGCCCATCTTGCCATTTAAGAAATACTCTGTACATCGGTTTCTGCTACCAAAGTGGACAGCCTCTCACTTTTCCATGTTATATTCAATTTTCCATATTTTTACTTATTTAACACACTTGTTCAAATTCTGCTAAAGCCACTTTATATCAACCTGACAATGCACATCCCTCTTTAGCTTTGTACCATTTGCAAACTTGGAGATGTTATATTTGGTCCCCATTGCCAAATCATTGATAAATATTTGTATGTAGTGGACAGCGGGTCCCAAGTACTCGCCCTTGTGATATCCCACTCAACACAGCTTGCCAATGCCAGAATGACCCATATTTTCCTTCTCGGTTTTCTATCTGTTGCCCAATCATTAATCTATGCCAGGACATTGCTTCCTATCCTGTATGTTTTAATTTTTCTCAGCAGCCTCCTAATGCAGACTTTATCAAAAGCTTTCTGAAAATCCAAGCATATCACATCCAGCAGATCTCCTTTAACAATTTTGTTAGTAACATAATCAAAATCTCCCAACAGTTCATTAGAGATGATTTCCCATTCACACATCTATGGCTGATTATGCCCAATCAGACCATTATCAACCAGATGTCGACTTGTTCTATCTTTTATAATAGATTTTGTAATTTTCCCTATCACTGACATAAAGCAGTTGACAGTCCTCTACTTTCTTTTTCAATCCCTTCTAAAATAGTGGAGTGACATTTACTCCTTTCCATTCAGCAGGAATCTTTCCAGAATCTACAGAATTTTGGAAGACAATCATCAATGCATTGAATATTTCTACATGTTCAGCTCATTGGGATGAAGACAATCAGACCCTGAGCATTTAAACTTGAGCCCTGTTAATTGATCCTGTACAATCTTTTTCTATATTTCCTTAAACTCCTCATTCTCCCTAGCCACTGGAACTCTACATCTGGAAAATTGTTTGTGCCCTCTGCGGTGAAAAGAGAGATTTAAATGTAAGCGAGATAAGTGGTAGTGAAAGGAATATAAGGATAGACTGCTAATGTGAGATAAAGCAAGATGGAAAGAAGTCTAAAGACCATAAGATGTAGGAGCAGTACGCCATTCAACCTAGCCGTTCAATGACATCATGACTGACTTGATAATCCTCAACTCCACTTTTGCTTATAACACTTGCCTGTACATCTTAGTCTCGAATATATTTAATAACCCAGCCTTGAGAATCATCGGCAATAAACTGATCCACAAATTCATGACCCTCAAAAGAAGAAATTCCTCATCTGTCTTAAATATTTACTGAAATTCTGCCCTCTGGTCCCAAACTCTCCCACAAGAAAAAACAGCCTCTCCATATCTACACTGTCAAGTCCCCAAAAAGCCTTGCATATTTCAATAAGATCGCCTCTCATTCCAATGCATGTAGGCTCAAGTAGTCAACCTCTCCTCATAAGACAGCACCTCCATACCTGGTGTCAGCCTATGAAATCATGGACTGCCAGCATATCTTTACTTCAATAAAGGCACCCAAACTATTTACAGTATTCCAGTTGTGTTCTGACTAGTGTTTTATATACTTTCAGCAAAATCTCCCTAATTTTACACTCCATTCCCTTTGAAATGAATGCCAACATTTCATTTGCCTTCGATATGACCTGCTGAACTTGGATGCTAAGTTTTTGTGATTCATGCACAAGGATTCCCAAATCCCTCTCTATCACTTTCTGCAGTCTTTCCCCATTTAAACAATACTGAGCTCCTGTATTCTTCCTGCCAAAGTGCATTATCTCACATTTCTCTGCATATATTCCATCTGAAAAATTTCTGCTCATTCACTGATCTCCCTCACGTGGAGCATAAACACTGGCCTAGGCCCATTGGGTTGAATGGCTTGCTTCTGTGCTGTACAAACCTGATAAACTTTCTGTGCTTGCACTCCTTGCTCTTTTCAACTGCATGAAAGTTCTGCATTTCTACTGCATCACAGGCAAGAGGAAAAAGCTTGTATTAAAAAAGTGATTTTTATCAGCATCTCAAACAGTACGGCAACTCGGAGAAGTAAGTGGCTAAGAGAGATGGCTTAACAATAACAACTTGAGGTACAAAAGGACGGCTAGAGTATAAGCAGCTGCAAGAATCTAAGTCGAGACAGATGGTTAGACAGAGTCAAAGTGCAGTTAAACAGTCCTCACATCAGAGAAGTCCATACCCAATTGTGCTTTTTAAATATTAGGCCATAATAAATGTTAGGTTTCACCATTTTTTGCGTACCAGAATGCTGAAAGGCTGAGCTGATCATGTCACAACAAGGGAGACAGGTATCTGAGAGCCTAATGATTTCTGCAAGTAACTGTACATCTCCTTAACCAAAGCAGAAAATTAGATTTCAAAATTAATATCACAGGTGCAGAAAACAGAAATTGCAGTGGTGAACATAAAATCAAATCAGGCACAAAAACAAACAAAGAAAAAACATTGACAGAAAAAGAGGTGGAGAGGAAAAAGAAACAAACATTTAGAACAAAACGAACCTTCCAGCTCAGTGTGCAAACCTACATCCAGAACTTCAACGTGAGCTACAAACCTTCTTAAAACTCACTAACTTAGAACTTTTTTTTAAAATGTGAGTATTGATGTATGAAGTACTGCTGTGAAGATACAACCAATGGCTGTGTAAATGAGCAAAGAATTGAAATAAGACTGATAATTTGACTGGATCTTTTACTCCATTTTTCTGTCCTTTCTCGTAGAACTTAGACTTATACTTTTCAAAGGTATCTTCAGATAAAAATCAAGGTTTGGGGAAGCAATATCAAACTAACTTGTATGACTGTGGGAAACCAACATTACACTGTCCTGCAGCTGCTATCTTCTTGGCACTGGAGGTCAGTACAGAAAAGACAGGCCTGACTTGAAGTGTGTGGGACAGCCACATACTTATTATCAATATAAAACAAAGTACATTTTTCAATGAGCAAAAAAAAACAAATATTAAGTGTGTTTCTTCAGTTATTCAAATAACTGAACTATTGTAATTCTTTCAACTGTCAGTTTCCTGTAAAATTGTCCGTTTCCTGCAATTATACATCATGCTTTATTCTGTCATATCATTTTCAGCCACCCAACAATATTTGGCAGTCCTGAGAATAGGCCACCGACCCTGTTCGAGTTTCAATTTTCAACGCATCTCGACAAATTAGTGTTTAGATAAAGTCTTAGCTTTCATCCATCCTTGTTCCAAACATTGGCCATGCTATGAACAATCTTTCTCTGCTGTCTCTTTCACAGAAAGGCCAGTCCACATTTTGATATTGTGCACCCACGTCATTTTGAGGTTTTGTTGTATACAGTATCCAGGTGCTACACCTTGTATAATTTGTTTCTCAAAACACTTCCATTCTGCTTGCGTCAACTACCCAAAATATCTGCCTCCTCCTGAAATCACTATCTGAAGCAAATTTCTTTTAAGACCAGCTTTCTGAGGAACCTGCTCACTTGTCTGCCCATAGCGCACAAAGTAGTCCTTTCATCTTAAAAATCTCTTATTAGAGCCCGATGACACATCATGGTCCAGCCTTCTCAACTGCATAGAGTCACCGGCCACATAAGCACATTCAGAAAACAAACTTCCATTGCAATAGACATGCTGTGACGACTCTATCATCTTCAGTGCTCACAACGCTACCATTTTATGATTAATAAATTATTAGAAATTGTTTCTACTAGTTAAACTTGAGGGTCAGAACCATAAAGGGACAGATTTTAAGAAGATTGTAAAAGAAAAGTTGACGCAAGGAAAATATTTTTATGCAATGAACTGATTAGGATTTTGAATCCACTGCTCTATAGGGATGCAAATTCCAGAGTAACTTTAGAAGGAAACTAGATAAATACTTCAAGGATAAGGAATTGCAGAGGCAGGATGAAAAAGCTGTGGAATGGGACAAACTGGACTCGTGGAATAGCCCAAATGGCCTGCTGTGCTGTATTATCCAGTGATATTTCGAGAAATTAATACCTGAAAGTTCACACTTTTAATAATTAATGCTCCGCGCTATTTGCAGCACATCCTATTAAAAGGGTACTTCCACTCAAAATAACAAGACTAAACTGGTAAGTTTGGTTCTACCCACCATGCAAAAAAAAAGCAGCTTTGTGCCATTCTGTGCATTTCAATGATATGCACTTGACAGCACTGCAAACCGAAACCCTTGGACATTGGTGTCAGTCCCTTGACTGAAACAGCTGTACCACTTCTGCTGAAATAATTTTGGTCACCAGTAGTCTCAAGGTCTTAATAGCAAAATGTGGACTATTACATTTTGGGGAAAATGCACATGCACATTACTGAATAACTTCAGCATGAAACACATTGTGCAGTTACTCTGGTCAGCAGGCATTTGCACAGATTCTAATATGTTTGAATGGTGCTTCTCTTTGTTCTTAAAACATGCATTATGTCATCGTCTTCCTTGCAGAATGATTAAAAAAAAGTCAGCTTCATTGACTGATCTCAGGAAACTCACAGCAGAAGTGCATCAATCTCCTCAAATCAGCATGTGAAGTCTGGCCCAGCAATAGTTACATATAACCTGACAAAAGCCTTGGTTTTAGCACTGGACAACTGACCCAAACCGAGGGAAGAAGTATTTTGAGAAGTGTGGCTTCACAAAGAGTCTGGAAATGGGCGGGCTAGAGATTACCCATATAGAGTCATCTCCTCTAATTAACAATCAAACTCTGGTAAAGTGCATTTTGGTGAAGACAGGATCAATCTTGGCCAGCATATTCCCCATGCTCATACAGTTGATCAACTTCGAGCCATTAAAATCACTAATCTTTTCAATCTGTTAATCCAGCTGCTCTCAATCACAGGGGAATGGGAAAAGTGAGATTCCTGCTCACGTTTGCTTTCAAATGATTCCTATTCATGGTTGACTCTTGATCAATAGGGCAACAAAAAAAATTACCTGGAAAGGTTAGGAAC